>NW_028258459.1:1215761-1369643 GCF_053883595.1 Heterocephalus glaber | reverse complement strand
AAAAACTTAACAACAAATAAAATCCTAGGCCCTGATGGCTTCACTGCTGAATTCTACAAGAAATTTAGAGAAGAGCTAATGCCACTAATGCTCAAAATCTTTAGTGAAATTGAAAGGGAAGCAATACTCCCAAATTCATTCCTAAAAGCAACCATTACCTTGATTCCAAAAGCAGAAAAAGACCCAACCAAAAAAGAGAACTACAGGCCAATCTCCCTAATGAACATAGATGGAAAAATCCTCAATAAGATACTGGAAAACAGAATACAGAGGGTCATCAAGAAGACCATACACCCCGACCAAGTGGGATTCATTCCAGGGATGCAAGGATGATTCAACATATGTAAATCAATAAATGTAATACACTATATTAACAGAGTCAAGGACAAAAACCATGTGATCATCTCAATCAATGCAGAAAAATAATTTGACAAAATCCAACACCCATTCATGATTTTAAAAAACCCTACAGAAAAATGGAATAGAAGGTGTTTATGTCAACCTGATAAAAGCCATCTATGAAAAACCAACAGCCGATATCATACTAAATGGTCAAACACTGAAATCCTTCACACTCAAATCAGGAACAAGACAAGGATGTCCACTATCACCACTCCTGTTCAACATAGTTTTGGAAACATTAGCCACGGCAATTAGACAAGAGAAAGAAATAAAGATAGGGAATGAAGAAGTTAAATTTTCATTATTTGTGGATGACATGATACTCTATATAGAAGACCCCAAACACTGCACGAAAAGTCTTCTAGACTTAATAACCATTCAGAAGAGTAGCTGGATATAAGATCAACACTCAAAAATCAGTAGCCTTCTTGTGTAAATACTGAATTGTATCTCTCGTGTGAGAAATTGAAAGTGTAAACGACAACCAAAATGTATAATAGATAATGTGAAATAGGAAGCAAAGGTTCAAGGTGAAAGGGAAGTAGGAGAGATGGGGGAAAGGAAAAGAAGGGAAAGAAAAATATATAAGAAAAGAAGGGAAAAAATTGAAACAAAGCATTTGTAAATAGGGAGGGGTGGAGGGGTGGAAGGGAGGGAAGGGGAATGGAGAACCAAGATATATCATGTATAGGTACAAATTCCCAAGGATGAATGTGGTCATAATGGATACCTAAAATATACCGATGAAGTTCATTTAAAAAAACAAGAAGAATAAAAATGTCAAAAAGGGATTTAGAGAAAGAGGAGAGTGGTGGGTGGGAAGGTAAAGGGAATAAAAAAGTACCAATAAAAGAATCTAAGGAAAAAAACAATCTGTGTTATGTACATACATCCACTCCCCAAGATGAAGGCAAACTTCATGTACTGAAAACATGAACTGATAAAATAGAAAATAAACTTAAGAAGAGATTATACCGCATGAACCTTTGGGAAACAATTAACAACCAAAAGATATATTCTTTAAATTTCAGTTTTCAGTTGTTCATTGCTATTATGTAGAAAGAAAATTAGTTTTATTTTGTTACTCTTGTGTCTTATAAACTTGTGGGATTCACTTATTAGTTCTTGGAGGTTTTTGGTCAAATTCCTTGGGATTTTCAACATAGACATTCATGCCATTGGCAAAAGAGACAGTTTTAGATCTTCCTTTCCAGTAACATTTTTTTCAATAATATTGGTAAAAGTTTAAAATTTGACTGATCTTTTTGATTCGGTTCATTTTTCTCTTTTGTTTAAATTCAGTGTCATTGATTTCTGTGCTTATCTCCATTCTTTCTTTCTGCTTGGCTCACATTTATTTTGCTTCAATTTCCCAAATTGATTGAGGTCAAATCTTATATTACTGACATGAGACATTTCTTGTTTTCTAATACAAATGTTTACTGCTGTAAAGTTTCCTTTAATTGTTGCTTCAGTGGCATTTCACAAATTTGATAAGTTTTAGTTTCATTTTATTCAATTCAAAATATTTTCTAATATTCCTCAATGCTCCATTTTTGACTCATTGGTAATTTAAAAGCGTGTTGTTTAATTTTTAAACATTTGGATTTTTTCAGTCATTTTCCTCTCATTGATTTGTTGCATATATTTTCACGTGGTCAGAAAATATACTCTCTGTAGTTTCCATTCTTTTAAATTTGTTAATGTTTGTTTATGGCCTGGGATTTAGTCTATCTTGGTGAAGATTCCACATGGATTTGCAAAAAATGTTTATTCTGCCATTTTTGACTATAGTGTTCCCTAAGTGACACTTAGTTCCTCTTGGTTAATTAAGTTGTTCAGTTCTTCTACATCCTTGACAAATTACTGTCGTCTAATTCTATTAGTTAGATTCCACTTATACTTGTGAATTTGTGGCTTTTCACTTATGTCAAGTTTTGCTTCAAATATTAAAAATCTCTGTTGCTGGTGTATTCACATTTAGAATTTTTATTTCTTCATGGTGAATTAACTTTTCTACCATTATATAATGGTTGTCTTGTCTTTACCATTGAAAAACATCTTTGTTTGAATTCAAACATGTGTGATATTATTTATAAACACTAGCTTTCTTTTGGTTAATTACTGATGATCTCTTTTTACATCCTTTTGCTTTCATGTAATGCCATTATACTTAAAGTTTCTTGTATAAAACCTATAGCAGAGTCCTGTGATTTTTTTATTTTATTCTGATAATATCTACCTTGTATTTGGTGGGTTTAAACCATTTTTACATAATTTGATTCTTCTTGATAGGTTTAGATTTCAATCTACCACTTATATTTTCTTTCTACTCTTTTGTTTCTATTCTTCTCTTTTTTTTTTTCTATTTTTGGGTACCGGTGATTGAACTTGGGGCCTTATGCTTGCGAGGCAGGCGACAGAACCACTGAGCTAAATGAGCTAAATCCCTTGCCCTGCTCTTCTCTCGTCTTTAGGGTTATTTGAACATTAGTAATACACATTATCTATTGTGGTTTTGTTCATACTGTATATCTTTGACTAGTTATTTTTTCTCTCGTGATTCACAGTGTACATATTTAACTTTTAAAATCTACTTAGATTAAATGAATTATTACTTCAAAGAAATATAGAAATCTCACTAGCATATTGATCCCTTTGCTTGACCCCATTTTATGTTGTACTTGTCTTATATATCACATTTTTAAATACTAAAACCTAATCAGACAGCACTATCACTCTTGATTTCAACTCATGAGCGTATTTTAAGAAATCAAGATGAGAAGAACAGACTACCACTATGGTAGAGTTGCTTACCATTTATTTTGTTGTTCTTTGTATCTTGGTAGTCTCATGTTCCCTTTGGTATTAAGCCACCCCAACCTTCATCTTGAGTGAAAAACTTTCTTTAGTAAATCTTTAGAGTAGTTATACTTGTATTAATCTTCTTAGTTTTCTTCCATTTGAGAATATCTTTATTTTACCTTTCTCCCAGAAGGATATTTTCACCCAGAATGCTGTGTTGACAGTTCTTTTATTTTAGCACTTTAAAAATATTTTGCATTTTCCTTCTAGCCTAAATGATTTATGATGAATGTCAAGCATTCTGTGAGAAGCAACAAGGTAGCAGCTGCTGGGTTGACTTGTTGCACTTCATAGGTTCTGCTAGTAAGGAGTAGCAAATCCAAACAGAATTAAATACTTGATTACTAAAATAGCATAAGCAAGATCAGTACAGTGCCAACAATCTGCATCCTTAATCCCACGGAATGACAATGAACCAGCTGGTCTAGATGATTAACAATATGAGCAGGGGGTCAATCCGCAGTGGAGGAGCCAGTTCCAGACTTTAGCTCAGAAGTTTTATAGCCTGCAGCTAAACCTCACAGGGAGGAGGCAAAGTGGACAACTCTGACACTTAATCAGAATCAGGTAGGTCGATAAGGACCTGGCTCAAGGCAGAGAGGCAAATGAGAAGCTGTCTATGACAGGTGGCCTAGCCAACCCATGTTTCTAACCCTAGCAAACCCTTGCCTGTATGGATACATGCAGGATGGCCACCATGCCATGGCTCTGCTGCAATGAGAAATCCACAGATATTCATGCCATTGTTTGCTTATAAGTAATGTTTTGTATTTCTCTGCTTGTATTCAAGACATTTTTCATTATATTTAGTTTTTTATTTAGTTTTAAATATTGTTATTACGATGTGTCTGAGCATGGGCTTCTTTGGGATTAACTTGTTTGGATTTCACTGATCTTCTCAAATCCATAGCTTTTTGTCTTTCTCTGAATGTAGACATTTGTTATTCATCATTTCCTCAAATTTTATAGGCCTCACAGTTTTTCTGTTTCATCTATGGGACTCCTATGAGCCAGGCCCTCTTCTAAGAGAACTAAGTTCCCCTTTATCCTAGGTTCAGGCAGGCACCTGGGGCCCTACTACCATCACTGTTAGCACCACTACCGTTCAGGGCTGTCTTCCTACCATGCTGAGCAAATGAATGAGAACAACTAGTAAAATGGGGGATTTCATCTACTTTTCTCTGTGTTAGTCCTCTACATACCTCCTTCTTAAACCAGAACTAGGTTTCTAGAGTCCTGTCTGGGTACTGAGCTGCCTTGGTTCCAGGACTAGGATTTACCAGAGGCAAAAATGGCATAATTATCACCAGTTTGGATACTTTAAATTTTAGTCTTCTTCTTCAATTTGCCTGCTACTATTTGCTTCTCAAGGTCCTCAAAATGGTGCTCCATATATTCTGTCTAAATTGTGTAGCTATATTCCATAGTAGAGACAAAGTAGATTGTGGTTTCTCCATTTTACCTTAAACTGAAACTTCCTCAGCCTAAATTTTGTGACTTGAAGATTGAAATGATGTGTGACAACACAGCTCAATTGGATTAAGAACATGATATTACTGTTTACTTACAGGAAATTCTTATGCAGGAAGATGAAAGTTATGTAATTTGGGATGTTTCAGGGAGTCCCTGAAAATTTGTGTATTTGAACAAAAGAACTCTCAGCTAGTGATCATCAGAATGATGGCCCTCTTCTCAAAAAGATAGGATAATTCAATGAGATTTTTGTGTAAACGTTATTCTTCGTTACTTGTTTGAAACTCTTACCTCATTTTGTCTAGAAATTCCAAACTATTAATATTTCACAAAATCTTCCAATCTTAATCATGCTCTGACATTGAATGATCTACTCAAAATCATCCCTCCATTGTACACATACCTTACTGTTGACTTACTCTTTCCTAGACATTACTAATACTGTCCAATATTGGGGTCCCTTACTGCAGTAGTCAGTTAATGGTCTTTATTTGACCCATGAACAGATTGTTATATTATGTATATTAGAGAAGCACAAACAATGAGATATGTATAGAGATGCATAGAAACCACGGTGTTATGAGGGATTGCCTCATGGAATTTTGAAAGTAGACAAGTGCCACCATCTGCTATCTGAAAATTGAAGGCCCAGGAAAATTGAGGTGTAGTTCTAGTCCAAATCTGAAATTTCAAGAACTGTGGGCTTGATGGTACAAGTCTTGGGCTGAGTCCAAAGGTTTAAGATCCTAGAGCTCTGATGTCTGGGGACAGAAGATAGCTGACTCAGTTTAAGCAAAGAACAAATTCTTCCTTCCCTCACCTTTTTGTTCTATTCAGACCCTTGTGGATTAGATGATGGTTACCTACACTGAAGAGCTCTCTTCTTTACTCAGTTTGCTGATTAAAAAGCAAACCTCTTCTAGAAATAACTCCACAGACACATCAGAAAAATATTTTGCCAGCTATTTGAGTATTTCTTATCCGGGTCAATTAAATGCATAAAATTAACTATCACGTATGTGTGTGTGCGCACGTGCATGCGCATGTGGGTTTATACTTGGGTTGACAGACCTTACCCCAAAATAGTCTTATGGGACGGAAGTAGCCATTGAAAACCCTTACCAATTCCTTCAGTTTCCACAAAAATAAAGTCATTAAGACAGATCACTAAATAAAGATCCCCAAAGAGGTTTATCCATCACAAATGAGAGACATGAAAGTTGTCCGATTCACTTATAGACCAGCAATTGTCCCAGAACTTGCTGTCCCATAAATGTCAACAAGAGCTTTCTATACATGTTTGGCTTTGTTACACACCATATCGAAAAGACAATTTTATCTCTCTGTCTGCTTCTTTGTTCAAGAGCTTTTTTACGTCATTTTCACGTGGCTTAACTCCTACTTCTTAGCTCTCTCCTTCCACAAAGCATATGTTAACTTCTGCTCCCTTCTTCCTCAATAGAATGTTCCTTGTTTTTGTATGTACAAATCTATTACCTGTTTTGTAGAGAACCAACTCACCATTATTGAACACTTGAAGTATCAATGCCACATACTACTAGGTTAATAGAAGTGTTTTATTAAACAAATATGTTTGAGCTAAGTGAAGAAAACTAACGCGTCCACTCTTTATTTCCAATTTATTTACAAGTAATCTTACTTTTCTGCTCTCTTTATTTTGTTTAATTTCTCAAAAAGCTTTCCCACCCATTGTTTTTTTATGGTAAATGGGATTGACAATGGTGTCTTTAAAATTATCATCTAAATATAGGCATGGCATAAACAGGATGGTGAGGCACTGTGGCATTTTTTTAGTCTGTTCCTTTAAAATTTTGCATTGCATTTCAGAAATATTTGCAGACTTTCCTTCTACCAGTCAGCTCCTTGTCACCAGTCCACAGTCTCCATTTCTGCATGAACATCCACTCAAATCTTCTTCCCTTCATTCACCTCAGCTCTCTCCTTCTCTAATTACCCCTATCAGGATTGACGCCCATATATTCACACGGGGATTTGTTTCTGGCAAAGTATACATAGATAAAGCTATGTACACTAGAATTTTGCTTCAGGGAAACTCACAGTGGGGAAAGGATTTGTATAATTCTATTTTTTCTTTGGGGACTTTATCTCCATTCTCTAGACTTCTTATCAAACTAACTCACTGGGCTCTTCTGTATAATATTTGCATTTCCCTGTTTACAAATCACTTTGATATATGTTTGAACCTCACAAGGACTGCTTAAGATAGAGCACATCTTTACCCTATTTGGATAGATTAGGAGACTGAGGTTCAACCAAGAAGGAGGCACCATGTGCTAAACAAGGCAGCTTTCCAATGATTTGTTTTTTAACTCATTCATTTATTAACTCAACAAATGGCTTCTGCACTCATAGGATGTAGCAGTTTCTGTGCTGGGTGGATTATACCCACACATTTGAAGAAGAAAGATGAGATCTGGTCTTTTTGAATTTGGGCACCAAATTCTTGCATTAAGTTGACTTTTTATTTCAAGAGACATGAGTTACAAGCCCTGATTAGTCTTTAACTCCAAATAATGGCCTTAGAGGATACCCTGCTGCCTCAGTTTCTCCATCTTCAACAAGATGCATTAGACTAGGGTTATTAATATCTCTAAGAATCAGTTGGATAGAAGGAATAACTTCTAATGTTCTGTAGCACAGTAGGATAAGTATGGTTGAAAATTATTAATTGTATATAGCCTCCAAAAGCTAGTAGAGAGAATTTTGAACATTCCCAACACAAAGAAATGATAAATGTCTGAGGTGGTCGATATGCCATTTACCCTGATCTGATAATTATAGGTTGCATTCATATATTGAAATGTCACACTCTACCCCATAAATATGTACAATTATTATATGTCAATTAAATAAAATATATCTAAAAATACTCTGCCTATACAGATTCATTTTAATTGTCTTCACTCTATTTAAAGACTCACTGAAACGCACTCAGTTGGGAGATGGGGTGACATTCCTCAAATTGGAGGTGTGTCAGAATCCCGGAGTGTGTGGGAGTTGAAAGGGCACTTTTAAGACTAAAACTTTATATTTCAAAAGAGGACAGAAAGACTATACTTTTCTACTGTAAATTGCAGAAAAAAACTGAAGGTAGCCTTCTAGGAGGAGAACAAAGAATGTAAATGTGATTGTGTAATGGACATGAGGGTGGGAGCAAGACCATCTGTTGATCACAGGGCCCATGGGGTTTAAGAAGTAGAGGATGCTCAGTTAGCTAGCAAGAGTGGCAGGTAGGGCTGGGACAGACATCACAGCTGCCTACCTGCCACCCTGCTACTCTAGGGAGCCCTTGCTTCGTTGGCTACCTGCTGGGTGTCACTCCTCTGCTCCTCCCTGCAGGTCCTTGACTGTCTTTGAGGATGGCTGAAGGGAGGGGTTTGGGCTGCAGTGATTTCTTCTCGAGGCAGCATCTCCCCTTCCTGATTGAATTCCTGATTGAATCACTGCCTGCTACTTGTCAAGTAGCTGATTACTTAGCAACCATTTACCTTGTTTTCATGTCTTCCTTTATAGACAATTTAATTTTGGTTTTGATCTCCATATTGGGCCTTTCCCTTCTTGGTCCCTCAACTTGTTGATTACAGCAGGCATGCCCAATGCTCCTTATTTTGCCTCTCATTTCACTCATCCCATCTGTGCACAATGGAGCTCCCTCTCCCCGCTTTTCATCTCCACTCGGCCAATTATCACCTCGGTTTTCACCCCTGCACCAGCCCTACCCACAGCTTTTTTTCCAGTTAGCATTTATCCAGCCATATCTTTCTGTCATATTCTTGCAGACTGCTAGACCTGCAGCATCGATTTTCCCCCTTTTTGCCTCAGAAAATGGTTACTAGCTAAATGATTGTGCTTTTTGAGCCTCCCCAACATGAAGCTCACAAATTATCATTGATCACAGACTTTCATTAAGTGCATCATTAAGCAAACGCTATCCTTTCACACACCCGGAATCTGTCTTTCCCAAAGAAGGGAGCCAGAGAGAAGACCAAGCAATTCTGTTTCTAAGTTCTCAGACAAATACGGCATGAAGAGCAACCCTTCATCTCCATGGGACCTGCTCTCTTCTCCACACGAGCACATAACTGGCAGTGACATAAATCAATTTTTTACGGATTAACACAGGCTTCTGAACAGAAGACAGGCAGGGCTCCTAGTGACTCGTCTCTGAAGAATGCTCCTGATTTCTTTTCTTGCCCCCTTTAAAATACAATAAATACAGAAGCTTGGAGTTGAAAGTCTCCTGAATGCTAGCAGACCTCTGTTGAATGAGGCCACTTGCCACGCACTGCTGAACTCTCCTTGCTCCCAGAAATGCCACTGGAGCCACCTTCCAAACCTCCGCCTCGGTGGCACCCCTTTGAAAAACCATTGTTTCTATTTCAACTGCTAAATGTGGCCACTGACTCCTCATTTGCCCCTTTGAAGCCCAGCAAAAAGGGGAAATGGGAGGGAGGAAAGCACCTGGGAAAAGCCGCCCAAGAGCAAACATCAAAATGCCCGCACCCTGCATGTGTTAAGGAAAAAAATCAGTGAAGCCCAGTGGGACCCAATAGCGTACGTTTCTTATTCCTAAAACCCCAGCAGGCTTCACTCTATCCAGACCAACTTTTGAAATGTAAAGGAGAAAACAGAAAGAGGGGATGATTAACAAAGAAGAAAAGCCATGCTTAGATGATGATTTTATTTCCCAGATACGCCTTTCCTGCCTCATTAGTATACTTCTGCAGTGGATGAAAGTACTTGGCATCCAAAGCAGGTAGTAATGGCCCATCAAGAGATATCATGTCAGCTTCCTAATGCTTTATCAAAGGTTTATTGAAGAATGCAGTCATCTTGCTACTCTCGCTGGTTTTAAAGAGTTACATGAAGACAAATGAAATGCCCCTTTCCTTCACACATTTTCCTCCAACCATTTCTGACAGTATCTTTCATGTATAAATCATACTGATCTGATAGCATTTGGCTGGGTCTCTCATATTAACAATGGGACCGAGACAAGGCCAGAGGTCTCAGTAAAAGCTTTATATTCATTTAAAGATGCAGAAATGTGTTTATAGCATATTGAATTCCAGAGAGTGGTGGGCCTTTGCTCATGCTACCTACAATATTACCAGTTCTAGGGTTTGTAAAGTGGTGAATATCATCAAAACTCTATTATTAGCATCTATAAAATGGAAACTGTATCTCACCGATGGCTTTATCCAACTCAAGCTTGAACGGCCCTCCGCCTGTTCATACCTATGAAGTAGCGGAAGCAGATCTGCTCTTTGCCACTTTGGGGAAGTTCAATGCTCTGGAAAGTAGAAGTAGGTCTAGTCTTGTGTGTTAAAGGTTAGCCTCGTTCCACTCCATCACCACCCTGCTGCTAGTCAGTTGTTATGTCTCATTGTTTCTGCCTTATAGAAATCTTCATCGGATCCTTTTTCTCTGTGGCTGCCCAACTCTGGACCTCAATCCCTATTGTAGGGATACTATAATGATGTCCCCGGGATCTACACACCAGTGCTGTTCCACCCAACAAGTGGCCCTGTGCTGTTCTGCGCACTGCACTGTACCAAAGCTCCTATCCTGAGGCTCAGCTCTGATCACATGCCTTCGTCCTCCTAACCCTCATCACAAAAGTTTGAAAGACTTCAATTTGTTGGCATACAAGTCTTACTACCTTGTCCTAGCGTTTGAGCTCATCCTCCCTGAGAGTCTAGAAGCGCCACCAGGATCCCATTTCCACACCAATACTTTTGCGGCTACTCTCCTTCATGAGTCCTGCCCCCAGCCACCTCAACTAGTTGCTGTTCCACGAACTTCCCAAGCCTTGCCTTGTTGTGCAAGCTTTTCTCTCATCTTTTATACTTTTCCTATACACAAAACGTTCCCCATCCTTCCCGATGCAATTCAAAGCTCAGTTCCTCACAAGGGCTTCTTTGTTTCCCACAGCCAGAGGTGATTGCTCAATCTCCTGGATCCCCCAGAAATATTTGCTCTCTGTCTGCCTCTCTTGTGTTTTGTCACTATCTCACCTGTGTCTCTAATACGTGTGTATCAGAGTGTTTTTCTTTTCAAAACTTGTCGTTCATCTTAGCGACCTAAATGTTTGTGGCCCCTCAAAAAGTTCTTATTGAAATCTTCACCCCTAACGTGATGGTATTAAAAGATGGGGCACTTAGTTGATGAGGCCATGAGGATAGAGCTGTCTTGAGTGGGGTTAGTGCCTTATAGAAGAAGCCTAGGGGGCTCAGCCACCTCTTCTTTCATGTAAGAACACAGCAGGAAGGCGCCGTATGTGAACCAGGAAATGAGCCCGCACCAGACACTGAATCTGGTGGTGCCTTGATCTTAGACTTCCAAGCCTCTCACACTATGAAATATAAATTTGTTTATAAACTGCCTAATCCATCATATTTTGTTCCTGTAGCCTGAATTGACTAAAATGGCCAGTCTGTCTGATGTTCTAAGCAATTCTTTTATACGGTGCACTTTATTAGACTCATTTTACAGATGAAGAAACTGAGGCTTAAAACACAGAAATGAGTTATCACAGGGTTTTTTGGCAGAGTAAGAATTGAACTCAGGTTTGCTTTTCCAATTCCAAATTTCTTCCTTTTTTTTTTTTTTTTTTTGGTACTAGGGATCAAACTCAGACCTTGCACTTGCGAGGCAGGTGGCAGAACCACAGAGCTAAATCCCCGGCTCCAATTCTAAATCTTTATAACTCCTCCTTGTCCATATGAAAAATAAGTAGTTAAAATTTCCTTTTAACCAGAGGAGATAGATTTTAATTAGGATGATAATTAGCTATTTGATTCAATTCATCTACTTCTTTTTCTCTAAGTGACTTGAGCATATAGTCACCACAAGATGGTGCAAAGGGTATGTTTTAACCTATATTCTGCCACCTTCAAGTTACGCAACCTTAGTGAACCATTTCCCTGCTCTAGTCTCCACTATCCTGATCTGTGAAATGGACATATAATTGTGCTTACTATCAAAAGACAAAAATACAACAAATTTAGTTTAAAGATATAACTGGATTTTATTTGCAATTCTATAATCAGGAAATAACTCATTCTACAAAATAGAATGAGTGTTTTTCTCTGGAAATGACAGAATGTTTTCTGTAAGGTGGGAATAAAGAAACAGAACAATAAAAAAGCAGATTGGTTAACACAAGGTTACTATAGGTCACTTTTCTTGTAAGGATTAAAGCTTTGGGGACATCCTCATTATACTAATTCAGGTAAACTGGGCTCTTTCTGATTGGTTGCTCTGAATTTCCTGTTTCAAGGGAAACTAGTCTATTTGGGGGTCTATCTCCTTCCTTAAAGTTTTAATGTATATAGCACTTAGCATGGGTCATGCCATTCTGGTTTGTTCTGATCTTCTGTGGCCTAGTGCAGACTAGTCCAAAATAATGGCCTCCCACAAACCTTAACATTATTTAGCCAACACTAAGAGAAGATTGAATTTGTCAACCACACATGAGATATGCAACAAAAATCAGAGGTTCAATCATCATTACTTCTTTATTTATATTCCCTTGGCATTGTCTGAAGCCAAGTACTCACCACAGTCTTTACCCCTTTGGTAAGCAGAGAGTGACGAGGTAAATAGCCCTACCTTGCCTCCAGCTTTTACCTGACTTTTGTCCTAGGATCAATTGTTTTCTGACCTTTCTGTAAGTAAGATGTGCTCAGAGGTATCCTGATGAGCCAGTTTTCTTTTTCAAAAGCAACCCCTTGCAAATTGTAAGGCATTTAGTCCTTGATCCTGCTCCTGCTCATAGCTCTGACCAGAGCACATCCAGTGACGGTGACTGATTACTTGCAGGTAAAAAAAAAAAGTTGTGGTAAGGCCACTTTGTGGTGACTAGGCTAATTTAGATTGGTTAGAGAAGAGTACTGAAAAGACCAAGAGTTTTAGAATGATCTACATGTGGACTTCTTGGTCCTTTCAACCCATCTAACCTCCAGCTTATTTGTCACAGTTATTTTCTTCTGGCCAGCTATTAGTAGAATGAACCACTGGAGGAAGACAGGAATAGACAATAAAGCCAGAGATCTGGGGCAAACAGCATAGAATCTTTAGGAAAAATACAAATACATCATAGATACAGAAAAGCATTGAATCCAATGATCATTTCAAAGTGACCCCACCCCCATGGAACTCCAGCCAGTTCAAGAAATAGAATGTTACCTGGGTCACGAAACTGTTCCTCACACTCTCCTCCACTACTCTTTCCTCCAGGGAGGATTAATTTTACCAAAAAGACAGATGGAGAAGATCCAATCAGGCAGCCAGTTGGGACACAAGACACAGATCAATACTAGGAAATGAACACATGGTTCCTAACTCTTAGGTTGGCTTCTTTTTCTAAGTGCACAAAGACAAGCACACGAACAAGACGGCAGCCTGCCGGGGTAGGGTGAGGTGACATACTGACAATGTAATTGTAAGCAAATTACTTCATATGGCTTTCTCATTTTCCTCATTGGAAAAATAAAAGACATATTGCCTATCTTGAAGGGCTTTTATGGTAATTAATTGTGTTAGTCACTTTCCTTGTCTCTGGGACAGAATAGCCTATACCTGCAATTTAAAGGAGAGGTTTATTTTGGCTCATGTTTCAGTCCATAGTAGGCTGGCTCCAAGGCAGGATGGCAAAGCAGAGGGGCATGGCAGAGGAAACCCTTCTAATGGCATGGTAGTCTGGAAGCAGAATAAAAGGAGGAGCCGAGAAAGCAGATACATCCTTTCAGGTCATTCTCCCCAGTGATCCATGTCTTCCCACCAGACTCCTCATCCTAACATCAAGTCAGCTATAATGCTCCATACTCCAAAAATCAAACTTCCAATGCTCCATACGCCAATCAACTTCCAAAGACATGAGGCTTTGAAGGCCATTTTAGATCTAACCCATAACATTAACGAAATGAAGTCATGCTTACCTTTGAACACTTAGTTGGTCCACAGCAAATAGGAGTTGTTATTTCACCTTCATTGTTATTAATGAGTTTCAATGATGCAGCATAAACCCAAACTCAAGGAATGTATACTGTATCATCTACTACAAAAAGCAAGTCATTTGAGCAGCCTGTTTCTTTACTGTTAATCTAATTCACATAGAGTGTTTTGATTGAGTACTTCAATTCGGAAGTTGACACTGCACTATAACACCGTAATGACTGATTTGTTCATTTTCTTTAGCAAGCAATTATCCTTATTAATTGGTAAGAAAAAAGATTTAATTCGACTTTACGGAGAAATACTATTATTTGAAGACTGTGTTTTCAGGGTGACACCTGAAAAAGCAACACTGTGACCCTTCCTACACACTTGGTCTTGTTTGACATCGTGGAGATTGTGTCTCCCTCACCATCAACAGGCCTTAGTCCCAGCCTCTGCAAATCCCCTGCACTAGGGCTGTAGGCAACTTGAATTGCTGCCTCAGCTTTAATCTAGGTCAACAGCAGTTGCTGTAGGAGGTGAAGCCTTCTGATTGCTCTCGCCCACAGATACAAGGCCTGTTCCTACAAACATCCCTAAGCACCAGGCCAGAGATGCCCAATAGCTAGTTCTACCTACTTCATCACATAACTGATATGTTTCTGGGCAACCAAGGCTCAATCTCAGCTTTGCCACTTGCAATTCGTTAGAGCTGCAGGCAATCATTGAGCAGAGAAGGGCAGCAGCTCCCCAAGGAGAAGGCTGCAGGAGTAGCTTTGAAGAAATGGATCACAGACATTCTTGGGGCTCTGATGGTTAAACTGAAAAAGAATAGGGTGTTATGTTCAGAATGCCCTCCTTAGACCATTTTTATGAGTTTCTCAGATCTTGCTATGGCTGTCTCTACTCAGTCACATCACAATGTGCACTGTCATTGCATCACAATGAGTTGAGAAATGTGTTGCTTTTCCCAGTCCTCTAAACGACACTTAGCAATAGGTTGATGTGATGATTGGTTCAAACCATTTTAAAAATCGATATCAGTAATCATGGTTTCCATGTTCCTTTGCACCAAGACCTCAGAAAAGCACCTGACAATACCTGGTTAAATGCTTCTTGCCTTCAGATGAAAGTGAAAATATGTTCTCTTCTTCCTGACCTTCCACTTTACAATGGCTGGACTCCCCTCCCATCCACTTCCATCCTACCTTTGGGCCCATCCAACCTCAAGGCTCCTACAGGCATCAACCCCTGTCCACTCCGAATATCTAGGTCCTCACTCTGCAGAGCTCAACACTCACCTTGGACTTTCTGGCTTCCACAGCTTGAAGACTTCTCTTAGCAAACTCTTGGATACCTGGCAAACCACTGCTCCAAGTGGAAACAAGATCCAGCTCATGCTCTGTCTCCTGAAGAAGATTTCCTGGGCATACTGAGACCTATTTCCTGGCTGCTAACACAGAGCCCTGCACTGACTCCTCTATGTGGGAATAGCTTGCTCACCTCCTGGCCTTGCACTGTTATTTATCCCCCTGAGGGCTGAAGACACAGTTTTTTACTCTTATCTATGTCAGCTTTTGGCCCAGTGCCTGGTACCAAGGCCATGCAACAATCCACTCGATGAATGAATGAATATTTGCACTGACTGTACATTATAAAACATTACGGTTGTCAGTTATTTTTGCTGTATTTTTCATATAGAATAACAAACAATTAAAATTTCAGTCTTTCCTACATTCAAACTGAAGTAGAAATTTGTTTCAGTGACATCTATTTGCATTAAACAATAACTAGAAAATTCAAACCCAATTACTCTGCCAGGCTGCCTCCTGTCTTGCCAGCTTTAGCTGCCCCTTTCCTTCTAGCTCCCTCAACAGATTTTCCAGGGTTGACTTTTCCAACTTGTCATATTCCTTGACTTCAGGTTTCAGTATCTGGCTGTAAACTGGGGGAGTGGAATGAGGCTGGATGGAACAGTTACATTCAATTTTTACAACAGCTCAGTATTCATTGTTGTCCTACACTTTCCCCAAATTGCTTTTACAGCTCTGCATTGTAGCACCCTTTTGATGTTTGGTTGTACTGGACTGCTTATATACCATCAGCTTTCATGTTTTTCTACCTTTATTAAAAATGGTCTTTCCTGTAACTTGTTTCTCCATCATTTTGGCTTCCTTCCATCTTACTCTAGTTCATACCAAACTCTAAGATCACCTCCACTATAGAATGAGTTGCTTCCTTCTCTGTGCTCCTCTATCTCCTTACATGTAATCCCTTGATTGTATTCATCCTTTGTATCTTACAAAATTATTATTTGTGAGCCTGCTTGCATACTAATCCTGTCTTCTTCATGTCGCTCTCTCTAGTACCTGCCATAAGTGAGTGCTGACAGAACCATAATCTGGCCTCTAAATTTGATTTCATTCAGCATAGATTTTAAGAACATTAAGATGTGCTTAGATAGAAATCAAACAGATTGGAATTTGAAAACAGAGTTTCTATATTAACTTTTTCTAAAAATAATTTTACTTATCGAGAGAAAGCAAGTCCACCCCATTTAACTGGAACCCCTTTTCAAAGATTTTACAAATTAGTAAATATGTCACTAGTTGGATCATATAACCCTGATTATTCAATCATATGTGACAATTACTCAACTGTCATTAAATAAGAATTCAAATATTTTCTGATGATCTTTATTTAACATGCATTTTCATATATGTTGATGGCACTCTAATGAGGAGTACAGGCAACAGCATCATCACAGATTAAAAACCATTTCTTTTAATGCCAATTATTAATTGGCATTGACAATTGAAGGTCAATTGACATTTTCATCTTCAGATGTGGTTTTCAGGTACAACTGGCATGAGCTGAATGTGAAACCCTTAATTCTGAAAGGCGGGTCGCAGAAATCATGATATTTTTTTTTAGAGATTAAAAAATGGTCTATTGCTTTCTTTGGGGTTGGTCATGAAAAGAAATAGTCATGTATGGAATTGCTTTGCTTTAGGGGAATTGCTTTTGGATTTCAGAAGCTATACCAAAATTTATTTTCAGAAATGAAGTGTTTCAGTCATTTCTGAAGGCTGCACTGTGAATGGTGCTTGCACATATGCCCATTAGTTTGCCCTTTCACATTATTCCACCACTCATTCACAGTCTTCCCAGAAATCAAGGAGCCAGGAGCCTTCTGATAGTTAGAAGGAGAATGTTCTGATGACCACCCCTCCCTGCCTGCCCAAGTTGGAGAAAAAACCTGTTCCAGGTCCCTGGGCTGTTTTTTATCCATTTAGGTCACTTAACACCTTATCAAGCCAAGTCATTTAGTGAGCATTAAAATTAATGTCCAAGAACATTAAATGTAAGTGAACATATCCGGGAGATTTAATCACTGGTCCCATCAACCTAAAGGCTCTAAAAGCTAAACAAGCAGTCTATGTGAGGAGTTACACCAGAAAGGTCAAAGGCTCCTCACTACCCTAATACCAGATCCTAGGCTTCAAAACAAAGGCCAGTCAAAAGTGACAGATTCCGGCCGTGATGATGTATGGAGACCTGCTCGGGCGACCTGACGTGGCAACCCACAATGTAATGACTCATCAGTGAGGAAGAACAGTAGAAAAGGATCAGGAAAACAGTAATCTGGTTATGACATGTAATATATGCCTAGAAACGAATGTCAATTTCACCCAGACAGACTTTTTTAGCCTTGAAAAATTGGATCAACACAAATGAATGGAGTTCTGAAAGTTCAAAAGGTTTTCTTTGAGGAAAAAGAGAATTGCTTCCTTAAAATCAAGCAATCATTCAGGAGGCATACAATGCTATTACTTCCAAATGTCTCTCATTACCACTCAGAATATTTTTGTCTCAGATTTATGGCAGTTTGAGTTTGTTTTCCCTCAAAACTTTCCTTATCCAAAGAACCCCTTTTAATTTGTAACTTGGGAAAATTAAATTCCCCACAGACATTCGCAGGCAGCTACTACCTAGTATCACAAATTCTGCTTTTAAATGGGATTCAATTTTTGCTCGTTTTCAACCTGAATCTTTTTGTTCTGTACATCAGAAGCATGCATTTCTGTTTCCACTGCCTTTTGTACTTCTCTTGTTAGGACTTCTAGCCTGTGTAAAAGAAATTCAAGCTTTTGAAGACAGATTAATAAAAATCAGAAACAAGAACAGATCTCTGTTCTCAAGAACACACAAGCCACCCGAAGTCACCAAGAGCAGTGGGTTTCGGACACAGAGACTGACTCGGTAGACAATTGTCTTTGTTGGGTCTACCACGTTGTCACTTGGATTGAACAGGGAAATTCACTTAGCAATTCACTTCTTGCACCAAAATCCCAAGGCTTGTTTCATCTTGGAAAATTTTTGTGTGCCTTCCAGATGCTCACAATGTGAGGCAGTAACCACGATATCTGCTGTGTGGGGTGAAGTGTCCCTCAGGAAATTTCTCACTGCAGTGGCTTTTGCTGTGGCAGTGAGTGCTGTATAGATGTAGTTTGTGTGTAGTTTGGAAAGGTTTTAAAATGCAGAGTATGCAGAGTGAAGACAAGACAGAGTGGCCATAAACAATCTAGTGTATAATTAGCTTCTGCTAAAATTAAAGGCTAAATGACATGTTATCTTGTCAACATGAATATGGTTACAAGAGATTTAACACAAATCACACTATCCCACTCCCACACACATTATCTCTCCCAACACACACACACACACACACACACACACACACACACACACACACGATGTATAATTACTTTTAGAGTAGGTCTGCTCTTCCCCTATTCTGCTGAATGAAATTTTCTACTTGTTTTAAAATATGAATTGCTTTTAATTAGCTCAGCATAGATGAAAAAGACACACTCACAAGGAGCCCCTGGGTGGCATCTTTTTTTGTGTTGGAGCTGACATTATTCCCCATTTATTTAGGTCTAGCAAATATAGATCCAAGACAGTTTTGGCTAGCTCTGTTTCTAAACAGTATTATAAATATCCACTTTTTTTTTCTGATTCGAGAAAAGTTATTTTCCTTCAGTTGTACTTAGGGTTTGAGACTTTGCAATTATTTCTTGGGTTCAGTTCCAGGTTGGGAATGGGAGGTGGAGTGGGGATGGGAGACTGGTTCAGGCTGGTTTCCAATTCAATTTTGTTTGCAAGTAGAGAAACCCGATCCCACCTACATAGGGCTCAATATAAGAGACCTTTGCTATTTGAGGTGAAGGTCTCCAATTTCTTTTTTTAAAAGGGAAAACCTGGACTCAATCCATCTAAATGAAGGGCAGGAGTTTTAGTTTATTTAAGTCAGGGGGGGCTCCCTTAGACATATTTTTTTTTGTTATAAATTCATTTTAACCTTTTCCAGGCAAGGAACATTTCAATCCCCGATTTCCAATCTATAAATATGAAGGATGCAGAGAGATAGCTCTTTCCAGATCCCTACAGCATGAAGTTGGTTGTTCCTCTATCAAATATTGATCAAGATGATATCTTTACTTTCAGGGTTCGGTCCTTCACCACTGCCCTCCCCCCACATACTAAATCTTCATGGATTTTTGTCCTTGAACAAGACCGCCTGGCTTTTCTGTGAGATTATTCATTGTTCCTTAGAGAATATAATATTGCAATTCTCTAGAGATAAAAATGTCCAGACAGAAGGGAATTATACAAAAGGCAAAGAAAATATGAATTAGCAGAAAATCAGTGTGCAACAAAAGCAAATATAAAATTGTGCTCCATGGCTATATGCATGCTTGGGGGAAATATGGCAAAATAAAGCCAAAAAAGGAATGTTTTTTTCCTAAACACTGCATCGATCCATTGGTTAATATAATACCTCACTTCTTGTAAACACAATGAAAAACTTTGAACACAACCTGGAAACAATTGCCACAGCCAAAAATGAATGTAGAAGAGATTGGCTGCTGGGTTTAAGAAGCTGTGTCTGTTAAGCAGCCAGGAGAAGATCCCTCTTGAAGGAGAGAGAACTGTCACACGATTTGGGAATTGGTCCTGCCCATTTTATGGGGTGTGTGACAAAGTTAAAAAATAGTTTATGCACTAATGTGTGGTCCAAGAACCAATAGATAAAGGTAATCCTCTCGTTTCTAAATGATGCTACATCATTGGTTAAACGACTATTTCCTTACTAATGATATTAACTTCAGAAATTGTTTCTACCCATTACGGATTTGTATGAGGAAAATTTACAACCAAATCCATATACTATTTCATGTAGAACACCTCTGTTGGAATAAAAATGGCTTTGAGCCACATTCATGACCCAGATCTGACTTGTGTCTGGACTCCATGAAACTGATAGATAAAAGACCAGGATAAGCACTCGCAAGACAAGTCCTAAAAGACTCTAGAATCAAGTTGCAGTGCTCACAATAAGACTTCGAAACATTTTAAAAGATAAGGTACAGAAAGCCCACCAGAAAAACCCACAAGGAAGTAGTGTGTCATAGTAGTTCAGGATGTGGACCTTGCCGTCCACTTCCCTGGGTTCCAATTGGAGCTTTACTGTCAATAGCTATGCGAATAGGAGCAACTTGAATGCCTGAGTTTCAGTTTCCTTATGTGCAAACTAGAGATCATTGGGTGGCTACTTCAGATTAAAGGAGATTACCCATGTAAATCACTTAGAATGACAGAGTAAACAATAAGTGAATATTAGTTCTTCCTTCTGATGATAGAGGAAGAATTCTGAACCACTGCAGACAGAATTTAAACACATGGCTGTCTTTGAGATTGTATGGGGGGTCAAAATCTCATTCTAGCATCAATACAAGACAAGGAAAAGAGAGAGAAATGAGGCACAAATGACACCTTTCCACTGGGCGACAAGTTCTTTCTTCCCGTTCATTTATTAGCCAACATATATGGCTCAGGCACAAAGACCAAAACAGTGATACAAATAAATGTGGTCCTAGATGAGTGGACCTCACAATCTACCTCTTCCTTCCACTTATGGGCCTAAGGGATCTGGGGTGATCTACTCCCACCATTCAGAGTTCACTATACTGCCTCTGGAGCCACTATGGTTTTAGACACAAGTCCTCAAACTGCAAAATAACTCACAAGATCAGATGCTTTCAGAATTTCAGGACTCCTGGTAAATACTTGCATGAAAATGAACAGATAAAAGCTTGATAACTTCTATGTTTATGTATCTGTTATTTTAACCTGCCTAATTTCACAAATCTTGCCTCAACTATAAGACAAAAATAAACATGGAGCTCAAGATAGCATAGAATATACATCTTCAAATGCTTTTCCCCCCACATCATTAGGAAATACAGAAAAATGTTTTATAGGAAAGTAGTAATTGTAAAGCAGTGCTGATAAAAAAGAAAGATTGCTATCAGAAGACCAAAAATGCTAAGGAATCCCTGGAAAGTAGAAAACAGTTTAGACTATAAATGAGAAATGAGACAACATACACACAGAAGATTTCCTCTCTCTCTCTCTCTCTCTCTCTCTCTCTCTCTCTCTCTCTCTCTCTCTGTATTAGTGCATCTTAGTAAGACAGAATCATGAAGTTCATTTGGGGATATTAGTATATGCATATAACTTATTTTTATTATTTCGAAACACATTGCTTTCTTTCCCTTCCCTCCCCTCTCCCCCATCCACTTCTCCATCTCTAAAAGTCTACTTTCTATGTTTCCACACCTGAAGTCTCTCCAAGTTTATGAGAAATCAAAAAAGTTGCCAGACTGATTCCAGGATAATTGCCAGGGTAATTAATTTTTGGAACTATTTCCAATAAAATTTCTAGGAAAAGAGATGAGAGAAATAATGGATGGGGAAAAACAATCAAAATAATAGAAGAAAATTTCCTAGAGCTAAAGAAAAACATAATACTTTGGTTGCATGAACTAACAAGTGAAAAACAGAATGGAAAAGACACATATATTATATAAGGCATATATAATATTATATATGGCATGTATTTATATATATGAATTTTAGAATTCCAAAGATAAGGAAAAATACTAAAAACTATCAGACATTAGGTACAAAAGAACAAAAACTGGATTCACACCAGCCTTCTCATCAGTAATACTGAATGTTAGAAGATATGCAATAGTTAAAATGAAAAATAATTTTGAACCTAAAATTCTGCTCCTAGCCAAGCAAACCTTAATGTAGACAGGTAAAAGAAGATAACTTTCAGGCATACTTGGTCTCAACAAGCTTACAATACACAATCAGTTTTAAATTTCTGACTTCAATACTTCCTAGGCAACTATAGTAAGGAAAAACCATAGCATTGGTATAAAAGCAGATGCATAGACTAGTGCAACAGAAGACAAAACCCAGATGCAGAACTATGAAATTACTAGAGGGAAATGTTGGGAAAACACTTCATGATATTGGGGTGGAGAAAGATTTTTTTGGACAAATTCCCTAAAACACATGCAACAATAGCAAAAATAGAGAGAAACGAGATTACATCAAACTAAAAATGTCTGCCTAGCAAAGAAAACAATTAATATTAATTGATATAATGTACATAATGGGAGAAATATTTGCAAATTATTCATTGACAAGGGATTAATATCCATAGTATATGAGAAACTCAAATAAATCAACTAGAAAAACAAAGCAAAACAGAAATAAATAATCTTATTTTTAAATGGGCAAATAACCTGGATAAACATTTCTCAAAAATGATACATGAATGGCCAATAAGTATATAAAGATATGCTCAGCATTACTAATCATTAGGGAAATGTTAACCAAAACCACAGTGAAATATCATCACACGCAAATTAGAATGGCTATTAACAAAAACACAAAATTCCAGTAAGGATATAAGGAAAGGGGAACTCTCATATACTGTTGGTGCACCAACAGTACAGCCTTTATGGAAAACAGTACTGAGGTTCTTCAAAACAGAACTGTAATTTGATTCATCAACCCCACTACTGGATATATATTTAAAGGAAATAAAATCACTATGTTGGAGAAACAGCTACACTCACATCTTTATTGCAGCACTATTCAGAATTGCCAAGAAATGGATACAACCTTACTGTCCAACTTTGTGAATGTATAAAGAAAATGTGATACACATACACAATAGAACACTCTTCAGCCATAAAAATGAAGTCCTGTCATTGGCAACGTGGATGGAACGGGAGGATATTATAAATGGAATAAGTTAGGCACAGGGAAAAAAATGCTGCATGCTCCTACTTGTATGTGGAAACTAAAAAGTTGATCTCATAGAAGAGAATTAAGTAGCAGTTACCGTAGCCTGGGAAGTGTGTGCTGGGAAGGGGGAGATGGAGATAGAATTAATGATGCAGGGATGCAATTGGATATAAGAAATAATTTCTAATGTTCTACAGCACAATGGGATAACTATGGTTGACAATTGAATATTTTTAAATAGCTAGTAGAGAATTTTTGACTGTTCTAACGCAAAGAAATAATGAATGTCTGAGTTTATGGATATGTCAGTTACTCTGATACTTACACATTATATCCATGGAAATGTTACAATGTATCCCATGAGTATGTACAATTTACTGTCAATTAAAATTACAAAAAAAACATATCCATCACTTCATACATCCAACTTTCTATGGTGTGAACACTTAACTGATATCAATTCCCAGAAAATTTCATATGTAGAAATACATCATTATTAACTATTGTCACTGTACTGTACATTAGATCTCCAGAACTTACTCATCTTAAAATTGGAAGCTCCTACTCTTTGACCAACATCTCCCATCCTAGCCCATGGGAACCACCATTCTACTTTCTATTTCTATGTGTTTAACCTTTTAAAATTTCATATATGAGTGAGATCCTGCAGTATTTTTCTTTCATGGGCTGCATTATTTAACTTAGTATAATGTTCTCCAGTTTCATCTATGCTGCTGCAAATGACAAAATTTTCTTTTAAAAAAAATTTAAACATTTTCTTTAAAAAATATTTTATTAGTACATGGCTGCAGTACAGAAATACATGCATTCATCTCAGGGAGTAGGTACATATACTTAACATTATCTTAATTCCTTTTATTCCCTTTCCCCTCCTCTCCATTTCCCTCATTTATAAGAGATGTATCTCCCTATTACCTAATGTCTATCATTTGTTTTTATTATTTATATTTTAGATTTCTCATATAAGAGAAGTTATGTGACATTTAAGTTTATGTGTCTGAATATTCCAGTTAACATTATGGTCTGAAGGATTTTCTTTTTTATGGTTAAATAATATTCCATGTGTGTGCATGAGCATGTGTGTGTGTCTCACACTTTCTTTATCCATTCTTTCATCAATAAACACTTAGGTTGTTTCCATATCTTGGCTGTTGTGAATAATGCTCCAATGAACATGGAAGAGCAGACAACTCTTTGACATGCTGATTTACCATTGGCTAAATAGCCAGAAATGGAATTGTTGGATCACATGATAATTTTGTTTTTGTGTTTTGAGGAATCTCCATACCATTTTCCATAACATCAGTTTTCCATAATTGGTATAAACAATCCCACCAATAGTGCACAAAGTTTCCCTTTTCCCCATATTCTCACCAGCACTTCTTGTCTTGACGTTTTGAAAATAGCTATCCTACCCAGTATGAGGTGATATCTTATTATGGATTTAATTTACATTTTTCTAATTCTTAGTGATGTAAATGTACCTATTCATACATTTGTTGGCTGTTTGTATGTCTTATTTGATTAAATGCCTATTTGCTTCCTTTGCCCATTTTAGACCTTGTTATTTTATTGTATTTCTAATATATTTTGGATATTAGCTCCCTATTGAATATTTGGTTTGCTAATACTTTCTTGATTCTCTGTTTTTTTAAGTTTGGTTTTCTCCTTTGCTATACAGAAAATTTTTATTTAATATAGTCTCATTTATTTTTGCTTTTATTGCCTGTGTTTGTGCTGTTATATCTAAGAAAATCATTGCAAAAACTAATATCAAGAAAACTTCCTCTATATTTTCTTCTAGTATTTTTATAGTTTCAGGTCTTACATTTAAGTATTTTATTTTTAGTCAATTTTTGTGTATAGTATAAGATAAGGGTATAATTTCATTCTTTTTCATGGAGCTATCTAGTTTTCCCAGCACAATTTATGGAGGACTGGTTTTCTCTAATAGGATTGCTGGATCATATGATAATTTTATTTTCATTTTTCTAAGAACTTCTATTTTTTCTTCATAATGGCTTAACCAATTCAGAAGACCACCAGCAGTGTCTGCCACATTCTCACCAGCACTTTTTCACAAAGGTTCTTAGCATTTCCATCAAAGATCAGTTGGCTATAGGCATTAGACTTGCTTCTAGACTCCTTACTCTGCTTTATTGTTTATGTGTCCATCTTTTATGCCAACAGTATAGAGTGGTACCTCAGTTCCCAAACTTACTTCATTCTATGATTCTGGGGAAGATGATCATGTTCGTGTTTGTGTGGGGAAGATGGCTGCAGTCCTGTTCCTCACCTGATGCAGAGTTTGCAAATGGAAGTGAAATTTTGCCACCTGCTTCTGTTCAGAACCAAATTGTTCATTAACTTAGGTATTACTCTACTGGTTTTATTACTGTAGCTTTGTAATATAATTTGAAACCAGGCAGTGTGATACTTTTAGCTTTGCTCTTATTCAAGATTGCTTCGGTTATTTGGGATCTTTCATGGTTCTGTATGAATTTTAGAATTCTTAATATTTTTAAAAAACATATTTCACTGTAACATTGATAGTGATTAAGTTGTTTGTAAGTTGCTTTGGGAAATAAGAACATGCTAACAATATCAATTCTCCTAATCTATAAACATAAATTATCTTTACATTTATTTGTATCTTCCTCAATTTTTTTCATTTTTATAGTTTTCAGTGTATAGATCTTTTACCTCCTTGGTTAAATTTATTCCTATATATTCTATTATTTTTGATGATATTGTAACTGGGATTATTTTCTTGATTTCACTTTCAAAAGATTCATTGTTAGTATACAAAGATATAGTCTTTTTTTATCTGTTGATTTTGTGCTCTCCAACATTAATGAATGAGTTTATTAGTATAACAGGTTTTTTGAGTGGATTTTCTGCATATAAGAGCATGTTATTGGCAAACAGAAAATATTATTTCTTACTTTCTGATTTGAATGCCTTTATTTCTTTTTCTACTCTATTTGTTCTGGCTAGGACTTTTAGTACTATGCTGAGCAAAGTGGAAAGTTTGGTCATCTTTGTCATATTCCCGATCTTGGAGGAAAATCTGTGAGCTTTTTACCTTTGAGTACAATTTTTCCTGTGGGCTTGTCATATGGTCTTCATTATGTTGAAATATATTACTTCTGTAGTGTATTAGTTAAGAGTTTTCATTAGAAAAAATGTTGAACTTTGTCAAATGCCTTTTAGGCACTGTTGAGATTTTTATCCTATATTCAGTTAATGGAATATATAATTCTTTGTGAGTTGTGTTTGTAGAAGTATTTTTATATCTCAGGGATACCTTTTGTTGGACCATGGTGCATAATCCTTTTTTTTTCTTTTCTTTTTTTGGTACCAGGGATTGAACTCAGGACCTCAAGCTTGCGAGGCAGGCATGGTTCAACTGAGCTAAATCCCCAGCCCTCATGATCATTTAAATGTGCCATTTGAATTTAGTTGACTGGTATTTTCAAAGGATTTTTGCATGTATGTTCATCAAGTTACTGACCTATAATTTTCTTTTCTTGTAGTGTCCTTGTCTGCCTTTGGTATGATAGTAATGCCAATCTTGTGGCATATATTTGGAAGTACTTTCTGTTCTTCAGTTTTCTGAAAAAGTTTGAGAAGAATTTCTATTATTCCACCTTTAAATATTTGGTAAATGTTGATTTTAAAAGTATATGATTAATTTTTTTGGAACAATTAAAGTTACCACAAGAGAAATAGAAATGATTATTTCAGAGCACTGGAGGAGAAATACATCAATGAAAAAAAATGCTGACAACAAAAGGCTGTAAATAAAAGCAAGAACAACAACATCAGCAAGTACTTGCATAAATATAAAAATTAAAGCCAGGCATGGTGGTGCATGCCTGTAATCCCAGTACTTGGGAGGCTGAAGCCGGAGGATCACCATGAATTCAAGGCTGGCCTGGGCTATAGTGAGACCTTGTCTTAAAAAAAATTAAGGTACTGTGGATTTCATAATAATTTTAAATTGTGATTATTTAAATTGTAATTATACCTCCATTAAAGTCAGAAAATGGCCAGATTTGGTATAAAAAATCCAAACAACTACTGCTTCCAAGAAATACACCTAAAATAAAGTATCACACAAAGGTAGAAAATAAAAGGATGCAAAAGATATTCCATGCAAATGTTTACAAAGTAACAATAATGCCAGATAAAATAAGCTTCAAAATGAAAAATGTCAAGCATGACAAATGGATATTTTATATTAATAAAAGCATATTTTCAGCAATACAGGATGAATTTCCATATATTCAATGATGCAGATTTAAAATAAATAATGTACATAAATTATTATAAATAGCAAAATAAATTGACATTCATAATCCACAATCATAGATGGAGACTATAATTCAGCTGTAGTAAAATCAACAGATTGAGTAAATAACAACAAAATTAAACATCTATTAGGGCACAAAGAAAATTTTTAAAAATTTTCAAAAGTAGAGACTGCACAGGTCATAATGTTTAACCTAATTTAATAAAATTAGAAATTGACAATAATAGAGGCATACAAATATTTTAAGGCTTTTCTACATTATTGGATTAAGCCAGGAATGGTGGTATACATCTGAAA
This sequence comes from Heterocephalus glaber, assembly GCF_053883595.1. Lineage (NCBI taxonomy): Eukaryota > Metazoa > Chordata > Mammalia > Rodentia > Bathyergidae > Heterocephalus > Heterocephalus glaber. The sequence continues at coordinate 1,342,114 of NW_028258459.1, read as the reverse complement.
TCACAGCCAGGAGGCTGAGGCAAGAGGATTGCTGTGAGTTCAAGGCTACACAGTGAGTTCAAGATCAGCCTGAACTACACATTGAGATGCTGTCATTAAAAAATCCAAATAAATAAATAAATAAATAATTAGATGAAAGTGAAAGTTGTTACTAAAGTTTACAAACTCTTTAGAAAAAAAGTGCAATAATAAAAATGCTCTATACTCAGACCTGTGGGATACGTGTAAAATAAAATTGAGAGGGGGGAAAATACATAATGCATATATATATATACATACATATCCACTTATATAAATAATATAGATTTTATATCATTTATTAGAAAACATGAAATAATCAAAATAAATAGACAAAGTTTTTCCATAAGATAAAGCAGAACAAAATAATATCATAGTTGTTATGGCTTATATCTAGATGTCCCCCTAAAGTCTCATGTGCTCATACAAGGGATTTTGGGGAGTGGCTGGATCATGGGTGTGTAATGCCGTATTAATGGTGTGATAACTACATTAGTCCACTATGTATAGTGGAAAGCCAACCATGGATGTGGGCAGCACAAACCAATAGGCTTGTAGCCTGAATGGAATAAAAATGGAAAGGAAATCTCACTGCTTGCTGCTTCTTGCCTGCCATGCCATGAACTATTTCTCCTCTCTAATGCCCCTCTGCGATGCTGCCCCGCTTTGAAGTCAGTTGGCTATGGAGTGAAACCTCTACAAAATGTGAGCCAAAATAAACCTTTCCTTACCTAGCTTGTGACTGTCAAGTATTTTGTCTCAGTGGCAAGAAAAGTAACTAGGATGATAGAGATAGAAAGTAATTAAATAGAAAGCACATGTTAATAAAATTGAAAAATTAGGCTTGATCAATAAAACTGCATGATTTGGGGGGAAAATAATAAAAGAAAAAAATCTTTGGCAATTCTGTCAAGAAGAAAAGGTGAAAGGAGCACAGAAACCAATTACAAATGAGAAAGGAGATATAACTATAGCTATTGAGAAGATTTTATAAACTATAAGATAATACATACCTGTATTTTAATAATTTTAAAGTCAGAAAGTTTCCAAGTGGTGTAAATTATATCAGAGTATATAAGCAGATGACAGTTTACCTTAATGTTCTACAAGGCTACACTCCCTCAATAACCACAAAAAAATAAGTTTACTACAAAAAAAAACCACTTGTAGATGTGAAATCCTGAATAAAATATTAGCAATCAATTATAGGAGCAGATCAATTAGTCTATGGCAATGACTACCAGTTGCTGACCTATTCTCCTTTTCTTCTTTTGCAATTAAATCTTAATTTAATTTGGTAGAAAAACACACCCAGTTGAAAAGCAAAAGAGAAAAAGAGGACATTTTCCAATCTTGCCTGTAGATATATGTGAGCATATGACTAACTCATTGCTGCCGAATGAGACAAAGTAGGACTGCTGTGTGGGAATGCCATGGATGTCCTTCAAATAAGGATAGGAAGGCAGCCTAATTTCTTTCATGCTCTCTCTCCTTTGATAGGGCTTCATTTTTTCTTCCCTGGATATTTTCCACCTTTTTCCATTCTGCTCCATGGCCCTAGAGGCTAATCTGCATAGGCCTTGTCTTAATCACTTTTTCATCTATGGGACATAACCCAATACTCCAAGTTAAAGGAGTAGAGGTTTATTTGGGCTCAATGTTTAGTGCACAGTTGGACGGCTCCAAGACAGAACAGTATGGCAGAGGGACACAATAGAGGAAACACTGCTCTTGTACTGGTGGCCAGGAAACAGAGAGATAAGGGAAGAGCCAGGGGAGGGAGATAAACCCTGCCAGGTCACATCCAGTGACCCAGTTTTTCTGACCAGATCCCATCTTCTAACAGCAAGTCACCTATATCACCTCCATGATTCAATCACTTTCCAACAGCCCCACCTCTGAGCACATGAGGCCTTTGGGGGACATTCCCATTCCAAACTAAAAGCTCGTCAGCAAGCGTCTTTATCCTCTGGATTGTGATTGGGTTTGCTCAATGAGAGGCACACACAGGGTATTGATGGTGTAAGGACAGAGAACTCAATGCATTTATTCCATGAGCTCTCTCCCTGTCAAACCCCAAGATGATAGTGGCTCTTTTTCTCTGCAGTAGGCAAGCATTTTGTTCAGGAAATACTCCTTCACACTCATAGCTTCAGATCAGGGGACATTCCCTCTCCTTAGCCCTTCAAGCCTAGGTGTAGCAATGGCTCACTGCTGGGGGTGACAATCCTTTATCCATTTCCCCCAACTCTACCTACATACTTCTGAAGAGTCCATCCATTAAATTTACCCAGTTGACCCATCTTTACTGGCATTGGTTCAATGTCTTGAGGAAATCTCATTCTTTGTTTCAAAATCACAAGTAGCACCCTGCCTATTCAGACAGGATGCTTTATGGAAGAAATGCAGTCTTGGATTCACGGCATGATTCTACTTGCAGCAGCCTGAAAGAAAGTGCAACCACATGACCTACTTTGAGCATATTCATAATGATCACCATTCTTTCAAAACCGAAGTACGACACAGAGAAAAGTTGTTGATCACCAGTTATTTTCCATGGATAAATCTGCATGTACTTGTGAATTCAGGGATAAGCTCTGATTTTGTTGTATGACAAATGCCCTTCCTTCCTGTACACATTAAGGATTCTCTATCAGTACTAATCCAGATGCACTGTTTTCCTCAGTTTAAACTGTTACTCTCAAAATAATTATTAACTAAATGAAGGAAAAAAAACCTTCCCCTTCTGTGTGCTGGGTTGTCAGTGATAGAACAATAATAAAAGTAATTGAATCCAACAATCATATTTGCGCCACACATATGCCAAGAGCAGATTTATAATCTATACATCACTGGTTTTGTTTAACTGTAGTGTGAAATATCTGCTTTCACACAAACGTGATAGTAATTTGGCTTCCTTGTGTTTGTCATTGACGTTTTGTAACATTCAAAACTATCATTTAAGACATTTTTGTTTTTTCTCTTGGAACAGAATACTTGTCATTAAATTTGCAGCCACTATCACAAAATTCTTGGAGTTCAGGTGTATTAAGTTTTAAATACCTATGTGGCTTGGTGAAACAGAGATCAAAATTAGCATGGACTTGAGTAGACTAGAGGTTGATTTCTAGCTCTTAAAATAGTGTGGAGTTAGAGGGCTCCGGAATGACACAGAGACTGGGTTCCAGAAGTCATTCAAAGATCTGTGCTCCTCCTAGCTTATCACCCTGCCCTTCCTTAAGCGTTATCCTCACCTATGTGGTACAAGATGGGTCACCACCAAATGCACACCGCAGGTCTCAGAGGGAGGAAGGAGAGTAAAGGGCACATGACCCTTGCCTATAAGGATGTACTCCGCAGATCACATGTGTCACTTGCCTTCACATTCCAGGGGCTAAAGTCAGTCACATGGCCACACATCACTGCAAAGAAGCCGAGCAATTGTATATTTATTATGAGGGTCCATGTGCACAGCCAAAATGTCAGAGGTTTTCTTTCTGCAAATAAAGGATGGCACATATCTAAGTGACCCCTAGCAACCTTGGCCACTTCCTTAATATGGCTACAGGGAGAAAATACTTGAATAATGTTCCTGGATTTGGGCCTGTTATTTACATTTTGTGAATAAAATTATTAATTTATCACCAGAAAGCATTATTGTGCACTTGCATTGGATATACTTAATGAAAGGTGCCTTGTTAGAAAATAACATGTAACCTGCAGTGCAATGCCTTTTATGAAACAATTTAACAGTTTTTTGTTTCTTATATAGCATGTGCTCTGGTAAGACTTTCCTTTTCCTTCCTTCCTTCCTTCCTTCCTTCCTTCCTTTCTTCCTTCCTTCCTCTTCCCCTCCCTCTCTCCCTCCCTCCCTTCTCTCCTTTCCTTTCTTTCTTTTTTTTAAATTAAGTTTATTTATTGGTACATTTTAGGTATACAATATAGTTACATTCATCATTGGCATCTTGTACCTTTACATTATGTATCTTGGTTCTTATTTTTCCCCCATTCCCCGGCCCTCCCTTCACCCCCTCCACACTTCCCTATTTACAAATAATTTGTTTCCATTGTTTTCCTTTACTAATATTTTTTCTTTTCCCTTCTTTCCTTTCCCCTCCCCATTCCATTTCCTCTATTCCTTTAGACCTTTTCTTCTTATTTTACAATATCAATTATACATTTTGAGCCTTATTTACACTTTTAGTTTTTCACACCAGAGAAACTATTCGGTATTTGCACATTTACATTTACACATGTGTGTCCTAGTTATTTCACTTAGGAGTATTGCCTCAATGTATCCACTTAGCTATAAATGTCCCTAGTTTCTCATTCTTTATGGCTGAGTACTACTCCATTTTATTTTTAAAAACCCACATCTTCTTTATCCAGTCCCCAGTTGATGGGCACTTGGGCTGTTTCTAAGTTGTAGCTATTACAAAATGTGCTGCTATAAACATGGGTGAGCATATATCACTGTGGTATGATTCTTTTAATTCTTTTGGGAGCATAACCAGCAGAGGAATACCTGGGTCAAATGGGACTTCCAATCCTAGTTGTTTGAGGTATCTCCATATTGATTTCAACAGTGGTTGCACCAGTCTGCACTCCCACCAACAATGAAAAAGGGTTCCTTTCTCTCCACAATCCCGCCAGCATTTGTTATTGGTTGATTTCTTGATAGCAGCCATTCTTATTGGGGTGGAATCTCAGCGTTGTTTTCATCTGCATCTCTCAAATGAACAGTGATGTTCAACATTTTTTCATATGTTTATTTGCTATTACTACTTCTTTGTCTGAGAAATGTCTGTTCATTTCAGATGCCTGTTTTTGAATTGGGTCTTTATATTTGGAGGTCTGATTTTTTTTGACTTCTTTATATATTCTAGATAGTAGGCCTTTGTCTGAGGAACAGCTAGTAAAATTTTTTTCCCACATTGTAGGTTGTCTTTTAGCTCTGTTAGTGGTTTCCCTTGCAGTGCAGATGGTTTTTAATAAGACGAGATCCCAGTTGTTGATTCTCTGTGCTAGTTCCCGTGCCACTGAGGATTTGTTCATAAAGTCTTTTCCTATGCCAATGTCTTTAAGAGTTTTACCTAATTTATCTTCTAGCAAGTTTAGTGTTTCTGTTTTAATATTTAGATCTTTAATCCACTTGGATTTTAGTTTAGTGCATGGTGACAGGCAGAGGTCTAGTTTTAAACTTTGGCAAGTTGAAATCCAGTTTTTCCAACACCATTTATTAAAGAGGCTATCTTTCCTCCAGTGAGGATGGTTGGCTCCTTTGTCAAAGATGAGGTAGTTGAGTATGTCTGGAGTTGTTTCTGCATCTTCTAATCAATTCCACTGATCCTCAGATCTGTTTCTTTGCCAGTACCATGCTATTTTTATCACAGTGGCTTTGTAGTATAGTTTCAAATTGGGGATTGTGATACCCACTGCCATGTCTCTATTGCCTAGAATTGCTTTTGCTATTCTAGGTCTCTTCTGGTTCCAGACGTATTTTTGGATTGTTTTCTCTAGTTCTGTGTAATATACTGTTGGGATTGCAATCAGGATTGCATTGAATCTGTATAGCAGTTTTGGAAGTATGGCCATTTTCACTATATCGGTTCTTCCTACCTAGCAACAAGGGATCTCTTTCAATTTTCTTGTATCCTCTTTGATCTCTTTCTTCAGAGTGCTCTGGTTCTCAATGTAGAGGTCTTTTGCTTCCTTTGTTAAATTGACTCCTGGACATTTCATTTTTTTGGAAGCTATTGTGAAAGGGATTGTTTCCCTAATTTCTCTTTCCGTGAGTCTGTTATTTGTGTCCAGGAAGGCTATTGATTTTTGAGTGTTTACCTTGTATCCAGCTACTCTACTGAATCTGTCAATTAAGTCTAGAAGTCTTTTGGCTGAGTTTTTTGGGTCTTCTATGTAGAGTATCACATTGTCAGCAAATTATGACTGTTTAGCTTCTTTTCTTTTCTTTATTCCTTTTATTTCTTTCTCTTTTCTAATTGCTGTGGCTAATGTTTCCAAAACTATATTGAACAGGAATGGTGATAGTGAACATCCTTGCTTGTTCCTAACTTTAGCATGAAGGTTTTCAGTTTTTGACCATTTAATATGATGTTGGCTGTTGGTTTGCCATAGATAGCTTTTATCAAGTTAAGAAAAAGGCCATCTATTCCAATTTTCTTTAGGGTTTTTATCATGAATGGGTGTTGAATTTTGTCACATGCTTTCTCTGCATCTATTGAGATGATCATATGGTTTTTGTCCTTGACTCTGTTAATATAGTGTATTACATTTATTGATTTATGTATGTTGAACCATCCTTGAATCCCTGGGGTAAATCCAACTTGTTCATGGTGTATGATCTTCTTGATGACCCTCTGTATTCTGTTTGGAAGTATCTTACTAAGGAATTTTGCATCTATGTTCATTAGCGAGATTGGTCTGTAGTTCTGTTTTTTGATTGGGTCTTTCCCTGGTTTGGGGATCAAAGTAACACTTGCTTCCAGGAATGAATTTGGAAACATTGCTTCCTTTTCAATTTCATTGAAAATTTTAAAGAGTAGTGGCACTAGTTCTTCTCTAAATGTCTTGTAGAATTCAGCAGTGAATCTATAAGGACCTGGACTATTCTTTGTTCGTAAATTTTTAATTAGGTTTTCAATTTCACTGATTGTAATTGGGGTATTCAGAATTTTTATATCTTCATTCAACTTTGGTAATTCATATGTATCTCAAATCTCTCCATTTCTTCTGTGTTTTCCATTTTATTGGAGTATAGTTTCTCGAAGTAGATATTGATGACCCTCTGGATTTCTGCTGGATCTTTTGTGACTTCACCTTTTTCATTCCTAATTGCATGGATTGGAGTCTTTTCTGTACTTTTTTGATTAATTTGGCTAAGGGTTCATCAATTTTATTTATTCTTTTGAATAACCAACTCTTTGATTTGTTGATTTTATGTATTGTTCTCTTAGTCTCCATTGCATTGATTTCTGCTCTGATCTTTATAATTTCCTCCCTTGTATGAGCTTTGGGATTGTCTTGCTTTTCTTTTTCTAGCAGCTTAAGATTCAGCATTAGGTTGTTTATTTGAGCCTGCTCTGTTTTCCTAGTGGGGGCACTCACTGCTCTGAATTTCCCTTGTAGAATTGTTTTCATTGTGTCCCATAGATTCCTGTATGTTGTACGGACATTATCATGTAATTGTAAAAATTGTTTAATTTCTTCTTCAATTTCCTCTGTGACCCATTGGTTGTTCAGGAGAGTGTTATTCAATTTCCATGTGATTGTGAAGTTCATGCAGTTTCTTATGCTATTGATTTCCAGTTTAATTACACTATGGTTTGATAATATATACGGGATAACTTCAGTTCCTTTGCATTTACTTAAAAATGTTCTATGCACTAGTATGTGGTCTATTTTGGAGAATGACCCGTGTGCAGCTGAAAAGAATGTATATTCTGATTTTGTGGGGTGGAACACTCTGTAGACATCCATTAAGTCCATTTGTTCAAAAGCTTGGTTCAGTTCTATTATTTCATTGTTGATTTTTTCTCTAGATGATCTGTCTATTTGTGACAGTGGAGTATTGAGGTCCTCCACTACAATTATATTAGTGCTTATTTGGTTTTTCATGTCTCTTAATATTTGTTTTGTATAGCTGGGGGCATTAGTATTTGGTGCATATATATTTATCATTGTGATCTCTTCCTCTTGGATTGTTCCCTTTACAAGGATGTAGTGACCTTCTTTATCTCTCTTAATTAGTTTTGGTTTGAAATTTACTTTGTCTGCAAAAAAGATAGCTTGCCCTGCTTTTTTCAGGTTCCTGTCACATGGAGAACTGTTTTCCATCTTTTTACTTTAAGTCTATGGGTTTCTTTTTTGAACTAGGTGCATTTCTTGTATGCAGCATATTGTTGGATTTTACTTCTTGATCCATTCTGCCAGTCTGTTTCTTTTGACTGGTGAATTGAGGCCATTAATATTGATGGTTATAACTGATATGCATTGACTTATCTATGTCAGGTAATTTTCTGTTGTTGACTCTTCTTTATTTTTCCCCCTCTCCCTTTAATTTCTTGCCTTGCCTGATGGATTTGCTGTGTTGGGTCTCGTGGAGTTCTGACCTTCATTGTCTTTTTCTAGGATATTTAAAAAAATTGTTTTGAGTGCTGGTTTGGTATTCATGAAGTTTCTCAGATGCTCTTTGTCATGGAAATCTCTTTTTCCCCCATCAGTTTTGAAAGATAGTTTTGCAGGATACAGCAGTCTAGGTTGGAGGTTGTTTTCTTTTAAGGCTTAAAATACCTCACACTAGGCTCTCCTTGACTTGAGGGTTTGTGTTGAAAAGTCTGCGGTGATTCTGATGGGCTTTTCCTTTGCATTTGATTTGTTTCTTTTCTCTAACTGCTTTGTAGTATTTTGTTCTTCTGTTGGGTTTCCAGAATCTTGATTATTATATGTCTAGGTGTAGTTTTTTTTTTAATCATGGCTAGTTGGAGTCGTATATGCCTCACTTATCTTTATGTCAAATTCTTTTGCCCTGTTTGGGAAGTTTTCTGTCATTAAATTTGTGAAGAGTTTTTAATGTCATTTGTACTTTATCCTGCTTTTTCATGGACTCCTATCAGTCTTATATTATACTTCTTTGCGTCTTCTAGGAGCTGTTGGATTGATTTCTCATGGTCCCTTACTATTTTTAAGAGATCTCTCTTTTCATGGTCACTGACTGCCATCCTGTCTTCTATATCTGATATTCTGTCTTCAGATTGGCTCAGCCTGCTGTGTATACTTTCAATAGATTTTTTAATCTCCTGGATATCTGTTCAAATCTGTTCCATGGATTCCATTTCTTTCCTATGTTGGGTGTTCATGGTTTCCATTTCTTTTCTATGCTGGGCATTCATGGCTTCCATCATGGTCCTGAACTCATCTATTTTTTTTATCTGTTTCTGTTCTAGAGTCTCTAATCATGTCTTTCATTCTGCTCACCATCTCTGTAGTTATCTGGTAAATTATTCCTGTTTTGAATTTTTCTAGAGCCTCATTCATCTGTTTTTTTACTGCCTGTGCTATCAGTTCAGGGTGTCCAGGTGGTTGATTATCGGACCTTTCCACCTTGTTTCCCCCAGAATTCACCTTTGTTGAGCTGGAAGTCTGGGATTGAGCCTTGCTTAGATGTGGTCTCATTTCTATTTTTGTTGTTGGTACTGTTCTTGGTTAAATTCCTGGGTTGATATTCTGATAATGCTTATTGTTTGTATCTTTGTTGCTTGTATTTAGAACCCTTATGGAATGATTGCTTCTCAGAGGTGTCTTCCAGATATAGCTGGCCTTTAGGTTTTGAGTCTAGTAACTCCGGGGCAATCTCATTTTCATTATACTAGGAAGGATAACTGATTAGATCAATCACAACAGCTTAGCCCAAGTGATACAATTAGTAACAATAATAGTATCAAGCACAGTTTAGAAAATGACAATTTGTGGTAGTTTTTAATCTATCACCATTAACCATGTCAATTAAATCAAAATTGAGGACCAGCCCAAAATATGTTTATAGTGAATAAACTCTTCAATATAGCAACTTTACTCTTTGGATGGGGACTTAGAAGGAGTTGGGGAGGGAGGGATAGATAGAAAGAAGGATAGGGAAAGGTTAGAAGTGAGGCCAGAGGACACAGGAAGATCATGCAAACTCCAGGGAACTGTTGAAGACAAGAGGCAAAGACAGAATGAAAGAACAAAGACAAGAACAGAACAACCTAACAGCAATAGGGAAGCAAGAAACTGTAACAAAAAGGGAGAACAATGTGGGAGAGCAAGACAGCAAGAGTGAGACGAAGAGAGAAAGAAAAGTAAAAAAAAAAGAAAAAGAAGAAAGAGAAAAAAATTGAAAAGAGTAGAGAAAAAATGAAAAATCAAAATTAAAAAAAGAGAAAAAATAATTCTGAAAATAAAATAATAAAAATGAAGGGCCTCCTTCAGGGTATGTCTCTGCTGTCATAATAGACAATGTGGGCTGCAGGGTGCAGATTGAAGTCAATTAGTCTCAGCAAGTGAATAGCAGACCTTTGAGATTCAGGCTGATTTCTGGCTGCAAATCCCAAGTTGAGCTCCCTGTCCTCCTGCAGGGTTGAACTGTGCAAGGTTCTATTGCAGGTTCCAGCTGTCCTTCCCCTGAAGATAGTCCAGGTTCTGATGGGAGGTGATGATCCCTCCAACTTACCAAGTAGGGTGGTCTGGTGTGCCTTTATTGCAGAGATTCTCTTCGCTTTTCCAGTGGGCTTCAGTTTTCATCAAGGAGCTTGAGAACAGCCCTATTTCTGTTGTTCACTTCTGCTCTATCTTCTGGAGCTCAAGACAATGGCCTTCATGAGCCCCTGTGCCTCTACTCTGTGGATCGAGATATAGGCGCAGTCTGAAGGCCAGAGGTGGGGGATGGGGTGGTGCTGCAGGAGCCCATTTGGCCAGCTCCTCACGGACTGTGAGGTGCAGGTGGGGGCGGGGCTCCTTTCCTTTCTTTCTATCATTCACTTGCTTCAATTTTCTATTTTTCTCTTCCTTTATTTCTCTCCTTTCTCTCTTTCTGGCTGCTTATGTGAAACTGTCACAATCATATTCATTTGTCCTAGAGCACACAGAACACACAACATTTATATTTGCTCTTGAGTCCTGCTTAGACTTAAATTTAAATTTACAACATTAGTCAGAGTTGTAATGTTTATATCTCCATTTTCACAAATTCTTTTAGACCTCATTGAACTATTTGGAGTCACAGATTTATAGCTTTGAATTAAGGCCATAGAAAACATAAACAAAAAAAAGCAACAAAATGTAGCAGTCATAAATAATACCATGAAAATGACATACAAATATAAACATAAAGAGCTATTTTATAGCTGAATACCAGGTAAGACGAGCTGATCAATTTAGTCCTTACAGTGGATGTGCAAACTTTATGATCATCAATAATATTAAATAACTTCTGTGAAAGTTATAATTAATTTTACATTTCAAATCCTGGCAGCATATGTGAATAAATTGCATTGATGTTTCCCACTGAAACTATGAAATACTTCCAGAATCATGTGCTAGACCATCAGAGATCCATTAGTGGTCTGAGGCCTGTACCATCACAAATACCATTTCCTTACTTGTGGTTTATATACAACCCTCTGTGTCTGTGAGTTTGGCATTGACAGATTCAATCAATTGTGGCTCAAAATACTCAAAAGAAAAAATGTTGCTTCTGAGCTGAACACATACAGACATTTTCTCTTGCCATTATTACTTAAACAATATAACTACTATTTACATAACATTTACATTGTGTTACGTATAATATAGATGATTTAAAGTATACAGGAAGAGACTGGATGTATACTCAGTGGTAGAGCATGTGCTTAGCATGTACAAGGCCCTGCAGTCCACCTATAGCACCCCCAAATTAATCAATAAACAAAATAAAAGTATATGACAGGAAGTGCATAGGTTCTAGGCAAATATCATGCCATTTAATATATGAGATTCAAACATCCTCAGATTTTAGTATCTGTAAAGAGTCTTGAAATCAATCTATTGTGGATAAGAGGGATGACTATGTTTGCAGAGCTAAAACAATCAGCTTCAGCCTGATGCTGTAACCAGCACAAAAGCTTAAGAAAGGAGGTATGTGTTTCTGTTTTGCTTGTTTCTGGTAGTGCATAAGTTAGAAGACTGGAAGCAGGGAAATCAGAGAATAAATATAGTGTACAAAAAGAATCATATTAACTGAGATTTTAATGTATCTAAAAATCACTTTTAAAAAGTAAGATGTAGTGAATTGCAGTTACCTTTGCTACCCAGTTGTTGCTTTTCCCCTCTTAAAAAGTTATGAAGGGGTGATTTAGATATATTTGTAACCTAGATGTTTGGACTTTAAAAATCTCTGATAGCCATAATAATATACTAACATCCTGAGACCAAAGTCCTGTGAATACTAGATGAAAATGATTATCAACCCATCATTTTCTCCTGGCACACTTTGTAGGGTTAGGAATTTACTGGAGTTGGATATAATCTGCTAAAGGAAGACTAACCCCATGTGTTAAAGCTTCGGAAGATGTAGTGTGTGGACAGCTTCCCTCTGAGGGCTGGAGAGCTAACCAGACCACTTTGCTCCATTTCATTTTCTTCACCTTCACCAGACCAGTGCTTGTGGGAGTCTTCAAACTCTTGGAGGTAATGAAATTGATCCAGAGCAACAGGGGCAGGAGTGAGATTCATATCTGCTTTAATTCATTGACCTCAATGGGGGTGTCTTTCTGGTTCAAATAGATTCTGATAAATGATAAATCAAAATTTATTTTCTCAATTCAGAAAATTTTTCCATCCTTTTATAAAATTGAAGAATATTCGAGCTATAAGACACCTTAAAAATGGACATTCAAAACTTCCTTCTATTCTAAAAATATGGTGTTTAAATTAAAAAAAATAAATTGCAGTTAAAAAACGCATTGCCATAGCTCCCTCACCCCTGTCCTCCTCCTTGCTTCAAACATGCTTATCCCATCCTTCTTGTCACTTTCTGAAGCAGCTCTGGAAGCCCTCTTTTGTGAGTGTCTTTGCAAGGTCATTCAATCTCTGGTGAATGCTGCTGCCAAGCGAGTGACATCCAACAGAAAGGCAGGCTTGTAAAAACATGAGGCTGTGTCCTCATCCACCTTATTTACCATATCTAGCACCATGTGACTTCTGGCTTTTCCCCTGAAAAATGACTATGAAAGGTAAACATTTTGAATCTTTTCAGGACATCAAGGCAGCCATAACATCACAATTAAGACCCTTTTCAATATCTACTAATATGATTATGTGATTTTTAAAATTTATCCTTACTGTTGTAATCATGTATTGTTAAAAGCAGTAAATAACAGGGAGAGTACATTTACCTGGCAATGTTATTGTAAGAGTTATACTGAATAAAATACATAAAGGGCCTCACCTGGTGCCTGGTATGTAATAGTTCAGAAACTGATAGACTTCCTTTTCCCAGGAGAGTGGAGACTGCTGGTGCCCAAGCCCTGATCCCCAATCTGCTCCCAACAAGGCTCTGGGTCCCCTGCCAGAGGAGCATGCTGGTGCTTGGGAGGAAGCCATTACTAAGTTGTAATCTTCACTTTCTGATAGTTCTTAATTAATCTAAGAGCCAGGCACATGGTTTAGTGTTTGTATAGTGCCTTAAAAACAAGAGTGCCAATATGTCGCTAATGCAAAGCACAATATCTGCCTGAATATTTTTAATTTACAAAACTATAAAGGTCACTTTTTTGAGTATTAATTACTCCCCCAACTACATCATCACTAACAGTTTTCTCATGCTTGGCAATCCAAGGCCTGCAAAGATCATTAGATATCAGCTGATAAGTGGATTTGACCCCACAATCTGTGAAATATCACAAATGGCACAGTGGAGCAAAAAGTTCATGGCTTAGAGATCATCAATGTTTAATTCATTCCAGAGAGTGTCTGGAGGGATTCAGATGCAGGGCAGTGACTCAGTGAAGCTTTCAAACATGCTGGCCAGAGAAAGGACAGACTCTCTCACAGTATTGTCAATAATAAATCACATGGACACTTTGAGAATTAGGATGACAAGAGATAAGCATTTTTCCCAGGCCAGATGGCATGGCATTCTAAAATAGGTACACTTGAAGATTAGGGCTTATCAGCACTGTCTTCTGTACCCTGATTTTGGTGTGTAAAACAGAACTATAGGGGGAGGGGCCACATGACACAGGTTCTAGCAATAGAATAGCCTAGGAAAAACTTGGGTCTTCTCTGTGGGTTCAAGAGCTAGGCCAGCTCCCTGAGAAATCCTGTCAGAGGCCCTTTGCCTCTGGGTATGAGTTGTGGGCTGCTGAGTCATTGCTTTTTATTATAATTACAATTTATGAAACTGTTGCTTTACAGGCAGTTTTGTAGGTTTTCCTGCAGTTTCACTATTTACACAGTAATTCATAACTGGAAATTTTACCTTCTTAAATTCATGAGCCAAGGGAAGGAAGTGGTTCTCAGTAAGAGGCACCAAAGATACTGTCATAGAAAAAGCCAGTCCCTACTCCAAGCAGCAAAACCCATTGACAGAACCCTTGGGGTTAGGTGCTAGGGTTGGGGTAAGAAGTTGGAGGGACTGCAAAAGTAAAGAAGATGTGACCCCTGCTGTCACAGAGCATGTAGTAGTCTCATGGAGGTGACAGCCATGAAAACAACTCATTCAAAAGTTAAAGGTAGCCTGGAAAGGTGTTGCATACTGGTAATCCCAGGAGCCTGGGAGGCTGAAGCAGGAAGATCACAAGTTCAAGCCCAGCCTGGACATTTCATCAGGTTAGCAAGACCGGGTTGCAATATAAACAAAAAGTGCTGGGGACGTAGCTCATTTTGAAGGCCTTGGGTTCAGTTAGTCCCCAGTACCACACAGACACACACACAACTTTTTTTTAAATTACAGGCAAAGCAAAGGAGACCTGAAAAATCTCCAGAAAGCACCTGTTGTTCAACCAAAAAGCTACAGATTTTCTCCTTCCACACTCTTTCCTCTATCTTAATGGGATTTTAATAATAGCTTCATTAACAGATATTTTATTGTAAAATTGTGCAAGATAATCAAAATAAGTGAAACCATCCAAAGTTACGTACTGGAAATGCTCAAAATCTCTCCTTATCATCACCCTTCGCCATTTTTACAAGTAATAAGCATTAAAAGTCTAATGTCTATTTTTTTCTATGCCTCTCTCCAGGTACACATACTGATATGCATGCACACACAAACACCAGTGCACACACACACACACATATGTACATATTGTCATGCCCAGCAAGGAGGGCTATTGCCACCAGCAGGAAAGACCATTGCAGAGCACCATGCTCCAACCCCTCAGTTCCAGGAACTCTGGGTACAGCTACACCACTCTCAGTTTCAGGAAATCTGAGTATATCTGAACCACCACCTGATCCGAGGACCATGGCCACACTATCTCTGCCCCCAGACTCCTTAGGGCAGCAGATCCTCAGGCCAAAGCCCAGTAAACACCCCCCAACACCTGACAATCACCTCTCCCTTAAAAACCTTTGCTCTCCCCTTGCTCTTTGCTGACTCTTTTTTCAGACTCAGCCTGATCACACCCAAGTGAATAAACAGCCTTGCTGCTCACACAAAGCCTGCCTAGGTGGTGTCTCTGCTCTTTATGCCTTTAATACACATATATATGTGTATATATCCATATAGTCCTCAGATTTAAGGACAGCTCCCCTTAAATTCCCTCAAGTAATTATACATTTTATTTTACATATTTTCCTTCAAAAGACACTTTCTATCTTTTCAAGAAGCCTTCATAGATCTTCTCTCCAGTTCAAGGAAATCTCTCTCACCGTTAATCTCAAACTCAAACTATAATCATAACACAACAACATCAGCTAACATTTCCTTTTGCAAGTGATGGACCCAAGGGCTGCACACATGCTAGACAAACATTTTCATACTGAGCTACACCCAAGCCCAACACCTAACATTTTCTAAGCACCACCTCTACACCTCCCCAAGAGTCATATGTACCTTTTCTATTTTAATTTTCCCCACAATAAGTGGGCATGCTCTTAGCTCTCTTTTTAAAATAGAGAGCATGAGGCAGAGAGAGAAGAGAGGGACTTTGCCCAGGTGTCCCTAGCTGATGATGAGAAGAGCTGGAACTTGTTCCCAGAGCTATATAGTGCAAAGATAGAGCTCCTCGCACTCCATTTGTCATACTGCTCTTTGGACAGACTTTGTTATTTTTCTCTGCTGAACCTGAGCTCTTTAAAAGGAAGATATGTGCCCCCTAAATCATCCACGGTGATGTATTGCATATAATGAGCTCAGAAACTTTTGTGGGATGATTGTTTTCAAAAATGGTAAAGGATAAAAAGATTACATTTGCCAAAAATGAGTGTGATAGAAGTGATTTCTCTCTGCTGAGGAGATAAGATTTTACTCAAAATGTGACAGAAAGCTCCCACAAGTTAGGGCAGTGACTTCCCGGGCTCTATTCTGTGACAGCAGCTATACATAGCCCAGGGGACATATGTGGTTCATCTAGTGTTTCTGTTTCCTGAATATGTCATGGCTTTTATGTTTGAGTGATTTAAGATAGAAATTGTTTTAGCAGCCATCAATTATGGTCTGCTGAAAGACCTACTTGCTCACTGTGTCTGACTACAAATACCCAGTACACCAGTTCCACTTTGGCTAAGACTGGGTGACAGTGTCTCAGAATTAAAAACCTTCACAGGTAAAATGAAGTTCTCTGCCCCTAGCCAACAATTGCTGTGGTCCATTTGCTGATGATCGGGTCAGCCTGTCCGAAAAGGAAAAGTCCACAAATGGACAGCAGAGACCCACTGTAATGCAGCATTCTGGCTAAGAGAGTAGTCCTACAAAGTAAGGGGCAATACTTCATAATGTTAATTAACTTCTAGAAAGCTTTTCGTAATGATGAACTTTCCTTTTTGTCTTTGAAGTCAAGGGATAGGGTGCATTCCGTATAGGAAACTGGTTTTGAATTTTTACCTTTTGCATGTTAAGAATGAAGGATAATTTGGAACGTCTGTTTTGGTGCTCTTACTTGGAACCAGGTGGGATTTTTAATGACCCATGGGGAAAAATAATAAAGATAACCACCACAAGATCAGACACTTCTTTAAATACACTTTATATGAGATAACTTAATGGATGCTCAGAGATGACTTATATGCATTGTAATTAAACTGTATCAATTTTTTAAATCACCATAGTATTTTCAATACTACATTAAAAAATAAATGCATTTTGCTTTACAGTGTCTATTGCCTAAAGTAATAAGAAAAGTTACTTATTAACTTTGGTTGCAAAAATAATATCTTCCAGGAACTGTTGTATTTTTTGGCTTTTGTTCAATCCTCCCAGTGACCCTATAGTAGATACTACCATTATAACTACTGCTACTATTTCTACTTCTGCTACTATTAATCCTATTTCTATTACCATTGCAATCCATTAAAAAAATTAAAATGGCTGATCTTTATTTAAAATGTACGTCACTAAAGAATTAAAAAACAGTGAAACAATTAAAATATGATCTAGACAGATATCAAATTATCCACTATAAAATTCTTTAAACTTTTCCGAAAGTTAAAGCTTCTGCTTTTGACCCATTAGGAAACAGCCTGAGGTAACTTAAGTAATCTATTCAAGATTGCACAACTGGTAAATTTAGATCATTTTTTAAATTTAGTTTGCATATATTCATTAACTAAATTTTAAGGGAAATAATGCCTTTATAACATGGAGTCTTCAATTCTGAGAACATATTATATCTCTCCACTTATTTCAGTTTTTAACTATCTCTCAAAGTTTATAGTTTTTCTTGTATAGGTCTTATATAAATAAAGTAGATTTTGAACTTAAGTATTGTAACTCCTGACAAAAATTTGTAACTACTACATTATATAGTTGTCAAAGGGGGATTTTGTTTTTACTTTTCATTGGCACATACTAATTGTACATATTTATTGGATATAGTGTGCCATTGCAACACATGTATACAAAGTGTAGTGATCAGATCAAAGTAATTGACATATTTTTCACCTCGGATACATCATTTCTTTACACTGGCAACATTCAAAGTCCTTTCTACTGACTATTGTGAAATAGTCATTTAGTTGTTGTCAACCATAAAGAGATAGAGAATCAGAAGTTATTCCTCCCATCAAACCTTTTTTTTTTACTTTTAGGTAAGTACTAGAATGTGCATAACAACTCTAATTATCACAACTCCAAATTTCGAAGTATCCAAATGCTCATCACAAGTAGATTAAGCAAATAAATTGGGGGTTATTCAAACATAGGGTAGTATACAAAAATCATAATGAACAAGATACAATCTGATACAAAAACATGGATGAACCTTGCAAGTATAAATATTTAGGGGAAAAGTTAGATGTAAGAGAGTTAATGTTGTAAGATTCCACTTACTAAAAATTACAAAAGCTGGCAAAATTTACTCATGCTAGTGGTACTCAGGATAGTGATTCTCTTAATGGTAGAAGCAGAGGTGACTGGAAGGGGGGAAGAGGGTTGCATCTGAGGTGCCATTATGTTCTACTTAATGACCTGGGTGCTGGTCACAGGAACATGTTTAGTTTTAAAATTTCATTAAGCCATAACCTGAAGACCTGCGTACTTTCCTTTATGTTATGTTTATTATATTTCAGTAAAAATACTTAAAATATCGAACATCTAAATGCTAAAATTGATTTAATTTTCAAAAGAAAAGAAATTCAAACTTTTCCTATTTAGGCACTCTTCTACAAATAGACCATAACAAACTACTATTGCTGTCAAAAGGAAATTGGTATGTTATATATAAAGTAATAAAAATTAAATGAGTTTCTTAAAGATTTTATTGGTGTTTTGACCAAGGAGAAAATTTGACATTTTAAAACATCATTATTTATTGAATTGTTTATTTACTGTTTACTGGGTTGTTGCTCAGGGGAGACAACAATGAACAAGAAAACAAGGCCCCTGTTCTCATGACGCTTATAATCACTACAAGGGAAAATGATTTAGTGTGGGATATGCTAACTATGAGGCTTACAGCAGTGAAGCATTAAATTGGAGTACAGCATTGAGTGAGTAGATGCAATTAAATGAAGAAGATACAGGACAGAGTTAAATTTGGAAAGTCATCAGCATAAAAAAGAGTCAGTGGACACCATAGGCATGGATAAGATTCCTTGAAAGAGAAAAGGGTCTGGCACTGAGCTCTAGGGGGAACACAGTCATTCAGAGGTGTAAGTAAAAAATAGATGAGTTATCGGAAGAAACTGAAATGCAATCAGTAATACAAGAGGAAAAGCAGAAGGCTGTGGTATAATAAATATTAAAGGAAGAGAGTCTTTTTAGAATCAAACAATAGTCAGTTTTGTCAAACACTATTGAGAAATTGAGTAAGATGAGGACTCAAAAGTGTAGTTTGGATTTAATAACTCTGACCAACAGATAATCTTGAACAGTTTTAGTAAAGTGGTATGATCGTAAGATGAGAGAATTTTGAGAAGAAAATAATAGGAAAGAAAGTACAGACAGCAAATATAAACAACACTTTCCAGAAGTTTGGCTTTTGAGGGAGATTGGGCTCTAGTTGATGATAGACATGAGGCAAATGCAGAATCATATTCCAATATATCTTATGTTTCTTATGAATACAGGTAGAAAAATTCCCAACACATACTAGCAAACTAAATATTTTAGCACATAAAAAATTACAAAGCATAACCAAGTAGGACTTATTCCAGGAATGTAGATTAGTTTTGACATCAGAACATCAGTGTAATACACTTGTCCACAGAATAAAAGGCCAAAATCACATAGTCATCTGCATAAATATAGGGAAAATCATTTGGCAAATTTCAACATTCCTTCATGTCTTAGTAAAATTGGGGTGCTATAAAAGTACCTTAGGCTGAGTGGCTTATAAACAGCTGAAATTTATTTCTCACTGGAAGAAATGTTCCAAAATCTAAGCACCAGCATATTTGGATTCTTGTGTGGAATCTTTCTATTTGCAAACTACTGTCTCTTTCCATTGTATCCTCACATTGCATACAGAGTAAAGAAAGATCTCGGGTCCATTTTATAAGAGCACCAATCCCATTCAGAAGGCTTCACCTCCATGACCAATTAGGCTTTCTCCAAAACCCACCTCTAAATAGCATCACATGGTGGGTAAGACTGCAACAAATGAATGGAAGGAGGGCAAAACATCCAGTCCATAACACTTCACCAGGAAAAATACTCAAAACTAGGTACAGAAGGGGACCTCCTCAACCTAATAAAAGCGCATCTATGAAAAAAATGTACAGATAATATCATTCACAATGGTGAGAAACTGAATATCTTTCCCCTAAGGTGAAGAACAATAAATGTATGCTCACTCTTTCCACTTCCATTCAACACTCTGTTGGATATTTTAGTCAAGGTGATTAGATAAGAAAATGAAACAAGAAGTGCCCAGATAGGTGAGGAAGAAATAAATCTATCTCTATGTGCAAAACACAAGATTTTGTATCTAGAAAATCTGGAGTCTCAAAAAATTAGAGGCAATAAATGATTTCAGCAAATTTGCAGAGTACAATATTAATATACAAAATTTAATTGTGCTTTTCTACATCAGCAATAGTCTGAAATAAAATTAAGAAATTCCATTTATAATATTACCAAAAAGAATTACTTAGCAATAAATCTACCAAAAGCAGTTCAAAACTTGCACTGCAAAAACTACAATACACATTAAAATAAATTAAAGAAGAACTAAATAAATGGAAAAATAACCCACATTCAACAATTAGAAGATTTAATATTATTAAAATGACAATATTTTCCAAATTGGATTTTCATGTTTTGTCAAATATATCCCCATATATTTTAATGTTGCTATAAATGTGTTGTTTTTTAACTTCATTTTATTTGTTCTTTGCTTTTTAATTTCAATTTGGTTATTCTTTAATACTATATAGAAGTATAATCAATGTTTTCATATTCACCCTCTAGTTGCTCAATTCACTCATTAGTTCTAGTAACATGTATGCAGATTTCAGTATATTTTCTACCTACATGATAATGTCATCAACAAATAGTTTTAATTTTTGTTTCGAGTGTAGATATTTTCTATTTCTTGCTCTTTTCTTATTACACTGATGAGAACCTCTACGACAGTGTTCAAAAGATTGTCTGTAGTGAGACAAACCTCATCTGCATATTCTGTGCAATTCCCTACACAAAATTATGAGATTTTCTATTCTGGCTCTTGGGAATAGGCACTGTGAAGACCTCAAGAATAGTTTCCTGTATTTTGTTGTAGGTAGTGTTTTCCCTGCCCTTGCGTATTTTCCTCACATATATAGTTTTTAGTGCTCAGTGGACTACTCAGGAGGAACCATGTATAGATCTCCACAGTTCTCTATGTAGCTATCTCCTCTCTTGTATTTTACCCTGTGAACTCCGCCTGCTCCAGCTGCTTATCTGAATCCCCAGTTACTTCTTCTTCACTTAGGGAAACCATCCACTTGCTACCCAGCCTGAAACTTTCCCCAAATAGCAAGCTAAACCAACTGTTTTTTCTACCCATATTTATTTCCTATCTCTCTGTATTGCAGTCTGTCATTGCCTACTGTCCAATGTCTTGAGAATCCTTATTTCATAGAGGTTGTCTTTTTTGCCATGTCAAATGAGAGGGACAAACCAGTCAACTAGTCCTAATAACTCCATTTTAACTGGAAACAGAAGTCTTCATTAATCTTTTTGATAAGAGAGGCTTGAGTATGTTTAAAGGCAAAGAGAAAGATTATCATTGTTGAGGGTGTTTTAATATTTTAAAAGGTAGACAATAAGTAGTTCTCAGTTTTTGAGAAAGTAGATTTGAAATGAATGCATAATGTAGGTGGAAGAATTAGCTTTATATAGGAGGAAAAGCAAACCTGCTATTGTAACAGGAGAGTTGTAGAAGAAGATGGGTGTAAATGTGGCAGGAATTCCAATTTAGTGGCTTCTTTTATTTTTCAGAGCTCAGGGCCTTATGCATGCTTAGTAAGTGTTCCAACCAAGAGCTAGACTCATATCATTTTGGTTTTATTTTGAGACAGAATCTTGTTATGCTGCTCAGGATGGTCTTGAACTTGTGATCCTCCTGCCTCAGCCTTCTCAGTAGCAGGGATTACAGGGGCATGTCACTTTACATAGACTAATGGGATCTATTTATTATTATTATCATTAAATAGAGAACAAAGACATCTATTGATAGTGGTGGAAGTTAGAGACATTTGAAGATACATATATAAGTTAGAGGAAAGATGCTGGGGAAAGGAAGAAATTAATTGTTCAGAAAAACATCCTGGGATGTAGCCAAGCCCTACTGATGATGAATTTGAAATTGTTGATCATGAATATATATTGGGACAAATTTAGCCTGATATCTCCTCCTGATAATGAGTAGCTCTAATTCAACACATCCACAACTGACAGCCTCATTTTTAAATGACTATCTGGCTGGATTAACTAAATAGGTGTAAGATGACATTGGCTGAGATGATTAACATATGAAGGATAATTTAACAGGGTGGAATGTTTAGTTTTGGACAACCTGAATTTGGGAGAAGTTACTTAATACCAAGACCACTCAACTTGATCATCACATAATAGTTCATGTAGATTTCTATATTTGGTCCTCAGCATTCAAGATTGTTAATGACCTCGACATCAGCCAACTCAGTGAATAACAGAGAAAGTAAGATGGAATAGTAACTGGTCAAGACCAAGGATAGGAGCACATGGAGGCAAACGAAGGCTTTTTTAAAAGTAAATGATTTTAACATGTTTAAGTACTGATGGGAAAGAGTCAGTGGAAAAGTGAATGTAAAAAAGAAAGATGCAATCACTGCTCTATATTTTTTGAGGACTTGGGCACAGAAGGAATCTAGCACACAGGTAAAAAATCTTTTTTTATATCACCTCTAATTACAAGAGAGAAACTATTACTAATACAAACTACCTGATATTAACATAGTACTTGAAAATGTTTGTGTTTTTTCACTAAAAGAAATAAGGTCCCCTCATACTACGCACAATTTCTGGAGATTAAATACAAGGTGGTGTCTTAATCTCTTTCTTACTTTCCGAGGTCTTCAGAAGTAATTGGCTCAGATAAAAACTAAACTTATATTTTTAGATCTTGTTTGCATTCACTGAGACAGAAAAACACCACTCAGTAGACCAAAGCAGTCAATTTCTCTAAGTATGTTTAGTAGCCAACTCAGCTAGGAAGCTTTGTTTACAATCACATTTGCTGAGAAGCGGGAATGAGTGTGTTCTAAAGAGAATTATATCCTCTTTGAAATTCTTTTAGGCCAAAATAATTTCAAGTAGGCTTAAATTTTATCAGAAAACAATTGCATAGCACCTTTCTCTGGATTCTTGAAAACTCAAATTGAAGTTTAATGGTCAATCACTGTTACTCTTACCCCTCAATGTTAGCTTCTTTTCCTTTCATATTTCCATGCAGTTCATCTACTTTTATCCTGATGAATTTCAAGGTGTGTTTTTACGACAGTAACAGCAAATATTTATATATTGAATTCTTACTATGTTTCAAAGAATGTTCTAGGAGTTTTGAATAGATGATTTCATAATAAACTGCTGCAAAGCAAAGGGTGCAGGGCTGTACTGGGCACAACGGAGTTCCCAGACATGGACGAAAAGCAGAGAGGTGCAGTGCCCAAGCCACCCTCGAGCAAAGGGAGCAGCATCCAGTGAGCAAACGGGCACCCTTGGAGACTTGCCAAGGGGCAAGGCCTGATTGTCCTCAGGCCTGAAGAATAAAGAAATGCATGAGGGGCTTACGGGTCACCATTCCACCACACCCAGTCCAGAGTTAGGGGCTTCTGGGCCATCATCCCACCACACCCAGACCAGAGGTATGGGCTTCCAGGCCACCTTTCCACCACTCCAAGCCCAGAGGAGGTGAGCCACACAGGTGCCAATAGCACAACACATCCCCCACCCCTGTCAAAAAGAAAAGACACATAAACAAGTCTCAAAACCAAACTTCCAGATCACCTACAGCAACCCCAAAGGGAAATGATATGGAACACTCTGATATTCAACCACCTGGACTCCCTGAACAGGCAACAAAAGAGGATCTGGAAGAAATAAAATCAGAAATAATTTCTCAGATAACAGCAGAGATTGTGCTCGTAGGGCAAGACATGATTAATAAATCAATCAAAAGAGGAGCTGAGGAACATGATGGAATTCCAACGTGGGAAACAAATGGAATCCATAAAACACATGCAAACAGATTTCCAGGAGATCAAAAACTGCATTGAAATTCTACACAGCAGAATGAGCCAATGTGAGGACAGAATTTCAGATAAAGAAGATTGCAATTAGTGACCACGAAAAGAAAAATTGCTTCAAAATTGTAAGGGACCAGGAGAAATCAATCCAGCAGCTGCTAGATGATGCAAAGAAGAATAACATAAGACAGATTGGAGTCAACAAAGAAACAGGAGAGAGCACAGATGACATGAAAAAGCTATTCACAGAAGTGATGGCAGAAAACTTCCCAAGCAGGGGAAAAGAACTTCACATACAGATAAGTGAGGCATATAGGACTCCAAATACCCTTGATCAAAAAAATCTACACATAGGCATATAATTGTTAAGTTTCCAGAAACCCAACAGAAGAACAAAGTTCTACAAGCAGTTAGAGAAAAGAAACAAATCACATACAAAGGAAAACCCATCAGAATCACAGTAGACTTCTCAACACACACCCTCAAGACAAGAAGAGTTTGGAGTGATGTATTTCAAGCCCTAAAGGAAAACAGACTCCAACCCAGATTGATGTCCCCTGCAAAACTATCTTTCAAAACTGATGGAGAAATAAGATGACAAACAGCACCTTAGAAACTTCATGAATACCAAACCAGCACTCCAAAAATTTTTACACAATATCCTAGGAACAGACAATGAGGATCACAACCCCAGGAAGCACAGCAGTATGAACCCATTGGGTGTGACAAAAAATTAAATGTAAAGGGGGAGAATCCAACAAGACAAAAATGTCATGACAATGATAATTCAACATGTATCAATTATAACCATCAATGTTAATGGTCTCAATTCACCAATCAAAAGAAATAGACTGGCAGAATGGGTCAAGAAGCAAAATCTAACAGTATGCTGCATACAAGAAACACACTTAATTCAAAGTGAAACTCATAGACTGAAAGTTCAAGGGTGGAAAGCAATACTCCATGCGATGGGAACCCAAATAAGCATGAGTAGCTATCCTCTTTGCAGATCAAGTAGATTTCAAACCAACACTGATTAAGAGAAACAAACAAGGATACTACATCCTTGTAAAGGGAACAATCCAACAGGAAGAGATGACAATCATAAATATCTATGCACCAAACACTAGTGTGCTGAAATATGTAAAATGAATACTGACAGACATGAAAAGTCATATATGCACTAATACAATAGTAGTAGGGAAACTCAATACCCCACTGTCACAAATAGATAGATCAACTAGACAAAAAATAAGTAATGAAATACTACAACTCAATTGAACTCTTGAACAAATGAACTTAACACATGTTTGCAGAGTGTTCCACCCCACAAAATCAGAATACACATTCTTCTCAGCTACACATGGGCCATTCTCCAAAATATACCACATACCCACTCATAGAACATGTTTAAGTAAATGCAAAGGAATTGAAGTTATCCCTTGTATATTTTAAGACCATAGTGCAATCAAATTGGAGATCCTTAGCAAAAGAAACCAGAAAAATTTCATAAACACATGGAAATTGAACAAAACACTTCTGAATAATCAATGTGTCACAGAGGAAATTAAAGAAAAAATCAGAAAAATTTGAAATAGGAAAAGGTCCACAAGTGTAGGGGTGGTGGGAGGGGAAGGGGAAAGGGAAGAAGGGAAAGGAAAAATTATGAGAAAAGAAAAAAAAATGGAAATGAAATCTATGTAAATAGGGAAGGGTGGAGGGGGTGAAGGGCTCACAGGTAATGAGGAAAAAATTAAGAATTAAGATACATCATGTACAGGTACAAGCACTCAATGATAAATGTAAACATATTGTACACCTAAAATGTATAAATAAAAGAATTTTTTTTAAAAATAAAATAAAATAAAAGAAGAAATCAGACAGTTCCTTCAATTACATGACAATGACAATACAACATATCGGAATCTATGGGACACAATGAAAGCATTCTTATGAGGGAAATTCATAGCAGTGAATACTCACATTAAGAAAATAGAGTGAACCCAAATAAACAATCTGATGCTGAACCTCAAGCTTCTAGAAAAAGAAGAGCAGGACAACCCCAAAGCTCATACAAGGGAGGAAATTATAAAGATCACAGCAGAAATCAAGTCAATGGAGACAAAGAGAATGATACAAAAAATCAATGAAGCCAAGAGTTGGTTCTTTGAAAGAATAAACAAAATTGACAAGCCCTTAGCCAACCTTATCAGAAAAAGGAAAGAAAAGGCACAAACACATGCAATAAGGAATGAAAAGGGTGTAATTACAACAGACCCAGCAGAAATTCAGAGGATCATCAATACCTACTTCCAGAACCTATACGCCAATAAGATGGACAACACAGAAGAAATGGACAGATTCCTAGATACATATGAATTACCAAAGTTGAACAAAGAAGACCTAAAAGTTCTAAACAACCCAATATCAACCAATGAAATTGAAAATGTAATTAAAAACTTACCAATTAAGAAAAGGCTGGGTCCTGATGGATTCACTGCTGAATTCTAGCAAGATATTTAGAGAGGAACTGCTGCCACTACTGTTTAAACTCTTCAGTGAAATTGAAAGGGAAGCAATACTGCCAAATTCATTCCTGGAAGCAAGCATCACCTTGATCCCCAAAGCAGAGAAAGACCCAACTGAAAAAGAGAACTATAGGCCAATCTCACTAATGAACATAGATGCAAAAATCCTTAATAAGATAATGGCAAATAGAATGCAGAAGATCATCAAGAAGATTATACACCCTGACCCAGTGTGATTCATCCCAGGGATACAGGGATGGTTCAACATACGCAAATCAATCAATGTAATACACTATATCAATAGAGCCAAGGACAAAAACCATATAATTATCTCCATAGATGTAGAAGAAGCATTTGACAAAATGCAACACGCATTTATGATAAAAACCCTACAAAACATTGGAATAGATGGTCTCTACCTCAATCTGATAAAAGCCATCTATGAAAAACCAACAGCCAGTATCATACTAAATGGTCAAAAACTGAAATCCTTCACACTAACATCAGGAACAAGACAAGGATGTCCACTATCACCACTCCAGTTCAATATAGTCTTGGAAACATTAGCCACAGCAATTAGACAAGAGAAAGTAATAAAAAGAATAAAGATAGGAAATGAAGAATTCAAATTGTCATTATTTGCAGATGACATGGTACTCTGTATAGAAGATCCCAAGAACAGCACCAAAAGACTTCTAGACTTAATAACCAAATTCACTAAAGTAGTTAGATACAAGGTCAACCCACAAAAATCAGTAGCTTTCCTCTACACGAATGACAGACTCACTGAGAAAGAAATAGGGCAAACAATTCCTTTCAAAATAGCATCCAAATAACTGAAATACCTAGGAATCAACCTAACAAAAGAAATAAAAGACCTCTTCTGTGAAAACTACAGCACTCTGAAAAGAGAGATTGAAGGTGATATCAGAAAATGGAAAGACATCCCCTCCTTCTGGGTAGGAAGGATAATATAGTGAAAATGGCCATACTTCCAAAACTGCTACATAGATTCAATGCAATTCCAATTGAAATCCCAGCACCATACTTCATGGACCTTGAAAAAAAATCCAAAAATTCATTGGGAACAAGAAGAGACCCAGAATATCAAAAGCAATTCTAGGCAACAGAGACATGGCAAGGGATATCACAATCCCCAACTTGAAACTATACTACAAAGCTACTGTGATAAAAACAGCATGGTACTGGCAAAGAAACAGACCTGAGGAGCAGTCGAACAGATTAGAAGATGGAGAAACAACTCCAGATACACTCAGCCACCTCATCTTTGACAGAGGAGCCAAATATTCTCACTGGAGGAAAGATAGCCTCTTTAATAAATGGTGCTGGAAAAATTGGGTTTCAACTTGCCAAAGATTAAAACTAGACCTATATCTCTCACCATGCACTAAACTAAAATCAAAATGGATTAAAGATCTAAATATTTAAATAGAAACACTAAACCAGCTGGAACAGATGTTAGGTAGAACTCTTGAAAACATCGGTGTAGGAAAAGATTTTATGGACAAAACCTCAGTTTCCCGTGAACTAGCAGAAACAATCAACAAGTGGGATCTCTTCTTATTAAAAGGCTTCTGCACAGCAAGAGAAACCACCAGCAGTGTGAAGAGACAACCCACAATGTGGGAAAAAATCTTCATCTGCTGTTCTTCAGAAAAAGTCCTACTATCTCGAATCTATAAAGAACTTAAAAAGATTAGACCTCCCAAATTGAAAGACCCAATCCATAAATGGGCATCTGAAATGAACAGACATTTCTCAGACAAAGAAGTAGAAATAGCAAATATATATATGAAAAAATATTCAACATCACTGGTCAATAGAGAGATGCAAATGAAAACAACACTGAGATTCCACCTCACTCCATAAAGAATGGCTGCTATCATGAAATCAACCAGTAATAAATGCTGGCAGGGCTGTGGGGAAAGAGGAACCCTGCTCCACTGCTGGTCAGAGTGTAAACCAGTGCAACCACTGTTGAAATCAGTATGGAGATACCTCAAAGACCTAGGACTGGAAGTCCCATTTGACCCAGCTGTTCCCCTGCTGGGTATCTTCCCCAAAGAATTAAAAGTATCATACCACAGTGATATATGTGCACCCATGTTCATAGCAGCACAATTTGTAATAGCTAAAACTTGGAAGCAGCCCAAATGTTTGTCAACTGGAGACTGGACAAAGAAAATGTGTTTTTTTCTAAAATGGAGTACTACTCAGCCATAAAAAATGAGAAATTAGAGACATTTATAGCTAAATGGATGCACATTGAAGCGATACTCTTAAGTGAAGTGAATAGGACACACGTGTGTAAATACTGAATAGTTTCTCTGGTGTGGGAAACGGAAAGAGTAAATAAGGACTAAAAGGTATAATAGATAATGTGAAATAGGAAGAAAAGGGGCAAAGGGGAAGGAAGTGGGAGGGGGAGGGGAAAGGAAAGAAGGGAATCGAATTAATAGGAGAGAATGGAAAATAGGAACAGAATCTTTGTAAATAGGGAGGAATGGAGGGGTTGAAAGGAGGGCTGGGCAAGGGTGAAAATAAGAACCAAGAGAGACTATGTAAAGGTGCACATTTCCAATGATGAATGTCATTATATTGTATCCCTAAAATATATCAATGATTAAAATGAATAATTGATAATGCAAAACAGGAAGAAAAGGTCCAAAGTGGTAGGGGAAGTGGGAGAGGTAGGGGAAAGGAAAGAAAGGAAAGGAAAAATTATGAGAAATGGAAAAAATGGAAATAAAGTCTTTGTAAATAGGGAAGGATGGAGGGGGTGAAGGGAGTGCAGCAAATGGGGAAAAAATAAAAACTAAGCTACATCATGTAAAAAGGTACAAGTTCCCAATGAGAAATGTAAATGTATTGTATATCTAAATTGTACCAATAAAAGAATTTTAAAAAATAAAAATAAACTGCCACAAAAATTTTCAGAAAGTAAGGAGATAGAAATCAATAAAGCTATACGTTCATGTTAAGATGAATTGTTTGTTAAGTGAGATTTTATGGTGAAAATAAGATAGTACTCCACATGGGGCCATCCTTAGATTGATTTATCAATTGATTACCTTTGTTTAAAGAAGAGTCAGGGAACTACAATTTCCAGCCGTACTGCACATTAGACATTCTGGACAATACTACTGACAAATATAATTAAAATACTGGATAGCACACCTCAATCCCTAACTTAATGAATTTAATTTATATTAATTTTATTTTGTAGGTTTTTTATGACTTTTGTGCTGGGAATTGTGCCCTAGGCTTTACACTACCACTGAGACACACTCCCAGTCTCATCAAATTGAATGGGAAAATATGCCTTTATTCCAAGATACCCACAAAATTGTCACCCATAGTGAACAATGAAATTGATTAATTAAACAGTGAAAACAAATTTAATAAGAAATAAACAACAGTGTGAGATATAGTTTGAACATAACATATAAAACAATCAGGGTTTATTATACCTATTCTTTTTTCTTCACATGTCATTTTCTTGATGTATGTTTTTGGTTAGGTACCTGGAAGCTCCTGGTTATTTTATATGGACACAACACCTAATATTTACATTATAAAACATTGTCCCACGGTCCCCTCTGAGGATCTACAACCTCCCCAGTATTTTATTTACCCACCCACCACTTTTTTTAAAATATCAATTATATTTTAATCAACTTTGGGGAAAAATAAAGGCCAAACACTAGACATTCTTTTGTGACATTGCACAAAATATATGGAATATATTGAAATATATGTGGCATAGTTCATGTTCCCAATTGATTGAAATTAACTCACCATTCCTCTG
Organism: Heterocephalus glaber; assembly: GCF_053883595.1. Classification (NCBI taxonomy): domain Eukaryota; kingdom Metazoa; phylum Chordata; class Mammalia; order Rodentia; family Bathyergidae; genus Heterocephalus; species Heterocephalus glaber. Next base: position 1,311,835 of record NW_028258459.1, on the reverse strand, counting down.
ACTTGCCATATGTATTCTAAGCAAAATGTTTTGGTTTTATTTAAATTTAATAGACAGTTCAACATTGTTCCATATCATATACTCTGACTGAAAATGGCATATTGACTAAATTTGTATTCACATAGAATTTCTTGATGAATTATTTTAAAATTATTAATTGTAATAACACTTGCCCCTTAAGCACATATCTTTTAAATGTTTTGTGTGACAAAATTAAAAGTATATATGTAAACATATTTAGGCTGTGCACTAAAATCTAGTGGATGTCTACATACTCAAATCTGAATAAATGAAGTTTATTTCTAAGTTGTTGTTTCAATTAAAAGTTTTCATCTTGGAGTTCTCATTTTCTTGAAAAATGACCACAATGAGGTTATCACTTTGAGGAAAACAACTGAAAAAATTTGATGAGCTATAATGTGAAAATTAGAATCTGTCCCTATAAACTTGATAATTCTCTAGTTCTTAAAGATTTTTCCATTGTGTTGGGGGTAGTATTAATGAATGTTGCTTCAGAATACAGACTTTAAGTTTTTCGTTTTGTTTTGTTTTTGTACCAGAGATCGAACTCAGGACCTTGCACTTGCAAGGCAGGTGGCAGCATCCCTGAATCCCGGGCCCCAGACTTTTTTTTTTCCTTAAATTCTTTTATTGGTACATTTTAGGCATACAATCCGTTTACATTTGTCATTGGGTGCTTGTACCTGTACATGATGTATCTTGGTTCTTATTTTTTCCCCATTACCTATGCCCCCTTCACCCCCTCCACCCTTCCCTATTTACATAGACATCATTTCCATTTTTTTCTTTTCTCATAATTTTTCCTTTCTGTTCTTTCCTTTCCCCTTCCCCTCCCTTCACCCCTACCTCTTTGTACCTTTTTTCCTATTTCAAATTGTCAATTATTCATTTTAATCATTTTAACCCTTATTTACACTTTCAGTTTCTCACACTAGAGAAACTGTTCGGTATTTACACATGTGTGTCCTATTTATTTCACTTAAGAGTATGGCCTCAATATGCATCCATTTAGCTATAAATGTCTCTAGTTTCTCATTCCTTATGGCTGAGTACTACTCCATTTTATAAAAAAAAAAAAACCCACATCTTCTTTATCCAGTTTCCAGTTGATGGGCACTTGGGCTGCTTCCAAGTTTTAGCTATTACAAATTGTGCTGCTATGAACATGGGTGCACATGTATCACTGTGGTATGATTCTTTTAATTCTTTGGGGAAGATCCCCAGCAGGGGAATAGCTGGATCAAATGGAACCTCTAGTCCTAGTTCTTTGAGGTATCTCCATACTGATTTCCACAGTGGTTGCACCAGTCTGCACTCCCATCAACAATGGAGAAGGGTTCTCATATCTATTACCATGCCCTAAACTAAAATCCAGGTGGATTAAAGATCTAAATATTAAAACAGAAACACTAAACTTGCTGGAAGATAAGTTAGGTAGAACTCTTAAAGACATTGGCATAGGAAAAGACTTTATGAACAAAACCTCAGTAGCACGTGAACTAGCACAAACAATCAACAACTGGAATCTCTTCTTATTAAAAAGCTTCTACACTGCAAGAGAAACCACCAACAGAGCTAAGAGACAACCTACAGTGTGGGAAAAATTTTTAGCAGCTGTACCTCAGACAAAGGCCTACTATCTAGAATATATAAAGAAGTCAAAAAAAAATCAGACCTCCAAATATAAAGACCCAATTCAAAAACAGCCATCTGAAATGAACAGACATTTCTCTGACAAAGAAGTAAAAGCTGCAAATAAACATGAAAAAATGTTCAACATCACTGTTCATTCGAGAGATGCAGATGAAAACAATGCTGAGATTCCACCTCACTCCAGAAAGAATGGCTTCTATCAAGAAAGCTACCAATAACAAATGCTGGCAGGGGTGTGGGGAGAAAGGAACCCGGCCCCAGACTTTAAGTTTTAAGAAACTAACACTTGTTAGATCTGGTGCAATGTTACAAAAGAATGTCCAAAGTTATATGAAAAGGCTATGAAAATACACCTCTTTTTTTCCAACTATGTATCTGTGTGGGGCCAGGTTTTCTTCTTATACTTCAACCAAAATAATGTTATGCAATAAATTGAATACAAAAACAAATATGAGAATCCAACTACTCTTTATTGAACCAGATACTATAGAGGTTTGCAAAAATTAAAATAATGCAACTCTCCTGATTAAAAATGTTTTGTTTTGGAAAATATGTTTCATAAAATAATGTTTTTACTAGGATTATTATTATTTTAAAATAAAATTTAAAATGTGAATGTTTTAATTTTGAATATAACAAATATTGATAGTTGTAAATCATATAAATAAAAACTTTTGGAGGTATGAAATAATTTTTAAGAGTACAAAATGTTCCTAAAAGCACAGCGAATGAAATTACTGCTCTGACAAAAGATATGTAAGTACTTTGTGGGGGAAACTTACAAGTCTTTATTTAATGACACAGAAACAAACTAAATAAATAGAGAAAATGATATTCTTTGATAAGAAGAAGTAATATTTTAAAGATACAGTTCTCCCTAAATTGATCTATAAATTCCAAGTAAATATAATAAATAATCAATTTCTTCCAGGGGAAGTTAAACTGATACTAAATATTATATGGACAGAACTAGTATCTTAAAACAGTCAATACACTCCTAACATTCCTAAAAGACAACAAGGTAGAAATACTTAGCCTACTTCTTGTAAAGATATAACTTTAAACTACAATATAAGAAAGGCTAAAATTGGCACTGGAATAGCAACTTAGTAGGATAGAGACCCCAAAAACCAACTCACAACTCACAATAGCATTACCACTTAATAAACAGTACCGAGACAATTGGCTATTGACATAAAAAATGTAAAATTGGAACTCTGTCTTACAGTGTACTAAAAAATCAATTCAAATAAACTCTTGAATTTGAACTATAAAGTTTAAACTTCTAGAAAACTGATATTGGCATACATTTTATAATCTCATAGTGGAGAAATTTTAAACAAGTTGCAAAAGGCAAAAATTACTTTAAAATGACTAATAAATTCAAATACCTAGAAACTAAGAATTTTGCTTTATCAAAAAGCACAAAGGGGATAGAAAAGTAAGGCACAAGCTGGATAAAGATTTTGTAACATATGTTAGCTACAAAGAATTTGTATCCAAAGTATATGAAATGCTTAAAAGTCAATTAGAAAAATGCACATAACCCAATAGAAAAAAATATAGACAGAAGAACTGATTGGGCATTTTCCAGAAGATGAAACACAAATGGCCTATACACTATAGATATTTATTCTCTCTAGTCATCAGACGAATGTAAATTAAAACCACAATGGCATATCATCTCACACAGTAACACTGGCACATATTAAAAGATCTGACAATATTGTCAGCAAGGATGTAGAAAAGCAGGAATTCTCATCTGTAACTGATGGGAGTAAGAATTGGTTCAACCACTGTGGCAGCCATAGAAGTATGCTATTCATTCCCCTCTACTTTTTGCAGGACCAGACCTGCATTGAGATCGAAGGGCTTTTTCTTCTTACATGTGTCAATCCCCTTTCTCCTTCATAGGCCTTTCCCCAGTAAATCCCTTGCACCTCTGATTCTGTCTTGACAACTACTTCTTGGAGGTTCCAAATGGACAAAACCACCTTGGAAAATATTTTGACCTTACCTGGTGGATTTGAAACTGGCATAATCTACGATGCAACAATTGTACTCTTATGCATGTGCCCTAGAAAAGCTTATACTATGAGCCATCCCCAAGAATGTTCATAGCAGCATTGTACTAAATAGCCAGAAACTGGAAAAAGTCTGATTATTGGTCAATGATAGAATAAGTAAATGAGTTGTAGTTTATTAGAATGATTGCACCATAGCCTGAGCTGTTGTATATTGATTCATGTGCTGTTTATGCAGAACTCTGGGGAAGAGGTCATTCGCAGAGACTAATGAGGTGCAGACTTATGCAACAATAGAGAAATCTCAAAAAAAGAGACAAAATGAGTAAGAAATGCAAATAATAGAAATTCACCAGAATATGATTTCACTTAAAGTTCAAAAACAGGTAAGACTAAAAAATCCACTGCTCAGGGATTCATACATAACCATGAAAATTAAAAAGAAGAGCAAATAAATGATCAATACAAATTCAAGAGAAAGATAACCACTGAGGTTGGAAAGGAAGGAAGGAGCTAAGAAGGATAATGTTCTATTTCATGAGGTGGATGGCGGCTTATTTTTATTGTTACCGTATTTATTTTAGATGATGATGTATTTCACAGTATTTTGAACATGTTGGAAAACCCAGGGTCATAACAATTTAAAACAGTCTTTTTGTTAATGCCTTGTTAAAACTAACACCAGGGTCTTTTAGCATATATTTTCGTAGGTTGATATGCTAAACCTGATTTGGGAAAAAGAAACAATAAGTGGTTGTCAAGGACAATTTTCTTATTTCTCCTCTTTACACATAAGAAACATACTCTCTGGAGCAGGGATCCCACGCAGATGAAACAGGTGTGCTACACAGTGCTTCCCTCAAGTCCCAATTAATCATGCAGCAGAAGAAGAGAAAAATAAGGCAGGCACCTGCTTTGCTATTATTAAGTGGCTCTGAAGGTATTTTTTAAAAAGTATCCTGCTAATGCTTCCCTTCCAGGATTAGGGATATTAAGGAGGTGGCTTTGAGAAGGAGCCCCTCACAAGGCCCCTGGCAGAAACAACTCCTCCACTCACCTCCACAAACATAGATATGGGGAGATTGAAGCCTTCCTTAACCAATCATCTGGCCTCACTTTGGCCATTGTCAGATGCAAGGACTTCCATGCAAAGCCCTTTACCATGCCCACTGCTCTGCAGCAGGCAAAGATCCTCTGCAAGACAATAATATCCCACCACTGAATGAGAACCATCCACAGTGACCTTGAAAAATGAAAGACCTAGTTTCAAGTGGTCCAGGTGCTCCAGTGGCTTCAGTCACAGACTCTTCCATTGACTCAATTTTCCTGGTAATAACACCAAGATGTTTACAGAATTATTGAATCAAAAAATAAGAAAACAAAATGGTTTTGCATCAGGTCTAATTTCCTCAACAATCTTATGAAAGAGATAATGAATTACTCCACTTTACAGGTGAGAAAACTGAGGCACAAGAGAAGTGACTTGCCCCAGGATAGCCGGTTACAGGTGTTGCAATTCTATTAGTATTGGATTGCAGAGCTTGTTCATTGGCTCTGTTGCCACCAACATGCTAATTCAATAGAGCCACCAACATGCTAATTCAATACGATCTTTTTTACTTAGTCCTTCCTTTTCATTTCCACCTTCACTCACTTCTCTAAATCAGTCTCTCAGCAGTTCTCAACTTCACTGTTCTAAGAGCCCTCTGAAGGTCTCTCAGACCCTGTCTCTGCTCTCTTCAACCATCATATTGTTCAATGACTGCTTTCTTTATGTAGCTTCCATGAATCCTCACACCCCACAGTCCTACCTCTGAGCACCCATAGCACTTCAGTTGAATCACTTTTGAGGCCTTTGTTCATCTGGTTTTATATATAGCATAATTGTCTCTCTCAATTACAATGATTCACATCACATCCTAAGCAATGGAAATTCACTTTGGAGAAGAAAAGGGAGGTGAAGAAAAAGACAAAGAAGGAGTGGAGAGTCTGTCAGTGAAGCCAGTGGTGAAAGAAAAGACATTAAGGGAAGGTTAAACAAATCACGATCAGTATACTTGACCTTGTCATTCCCCATGTAGAGGCAAGACCAGCCAAGACTGCATATTAGGAAGAAAGCATGAAAAACGTTTGTACCACTGCAAAATGCAAAGCTGTCTAAAGGGAGGAGGGAACCCAGAGGTGGAAGTTTTCGCAATTCCAGACAGACCTAGAGAGACTATGAGCATGGTTCAGGACTTCAGTCCCCTTAATCCATTTTCCCTATGAGATCTAAAATTCTTCAGCAACAAAGAAGCTTGTGTGATAAGCACAACTGTAGCAGCTACCATACATTTAATCTTCCCTGGGTGCCAGGCACTAGTCTAAATGTTTTGTGTAAATTCTCTCATTAATCCTTACAAAACAGACTATAGCTCTCTTCACTAAAAAAGAGAAACAATTGAAGTGGGGTTTTTGTTTCATTTTGTTTTGTTTTGTATAGTACTAGAGATTGAACCCAGGGTGTTCACAGTAAACCACGTCGCCTTTTTTGTTTTGTTTTGTCTTTTTAAATTTGAGCCAGGTCTTGCTAGGCTGCTAAAATGCCCAGGGTTGGCTCTAATGTGTTATCCTCTTGTCTCAACTTCCCAGATAGCTGGGATTACAGGCACACAGCATGTCACTCAGCTGCATTTGAAGTTTTGTAGATGGAGTGCCTTCCCTATAGTACCTCAACTTTTGATGGTAAGCTCTGGAGCCCTGTGACTCCATCTAGCACTGATGCCCTCTCCCCTGAACCCCTAGAATATGCTACAGGGAGAGTGAGACTAGGTTGATCATGGAGTATACTGTAAGTAAAATGGAAAGGCAGGGAAGGGAGAAATTATTTCCATCTGGGAAAAACCAGAAAGACTTTGAAGAGGGGATGGTTTTCATGGAACTACATCGTTATCTGGATGTTGCACTGTTCCAAGTGACTCAGTAGATAGCAGGCTACACATGGCAGAGTCAAAATTGCCAGTTTCATCCATTCTGAGGCCATCAGGAACATACTGTAGTGAAAAAAACAAGGTTATTGGTTTATTACAATGAGGGTGATCATGTACCCTAGGAAATTGTATGGTATCAAGGGAAAATATGGCTAGAAAGCACTTATTATGGGACTTGGAATTGCATTAGGTCATGTTGGAAGAGGGTGCAAGGAATTGGGACTCTGCAATGGTTTGGATACTGCCAGGAAGCAGAGGGATCCTAATATTTGAATGTTTTCATTTTTTATCTAGAATATGGAAGAAACAGAATGAGAGTAAGGCTTGTAATTGGTTAAAATAAAAACAAAAGTAGCAGTTATTCCTGTTAACCACAGGAGTTATTCATATTAACCGGGATAGCAGGATGTTTGGTCAGTTTGTGGATTGTACATGTTTTTGTTCTGCCTGTGTTCAGATTTGGTTACAATCACCGTGGTCTTGATCTATTCTTGCTGCCCAGAGCCACAGAGTGACCTTGTCTGGTGCTGATGCTCTGTGAAATGGTTATGTTCAACAGGAGAAAGTCAAGGTCTAACTGTGAGAGCCAAGCCAATTTCTCAGTCCCAGGAGATGATTTCCTCCATTTTGACACTAAACTTCTGCTCATGCTACTTGGGTTTATGGGAATTTACTAGTTAAAAGCAAACAGATGCATTTAATGAGGCAATACACACAGGGTTTATGAGCAACATTCATTTGTTTTTAACTGATACATAAAATTATACATATTTATGGGGTATTAGGTGATGTTTATACACATGTATATATTGTGTAAAATAATGTTCAAATCAGGGTAAATATATCTATCCACTGAAACGTTTATCATTTCTTTATGGTGAAAACATTCAAAATCCTTTTTTCTAGCTTTTTGAAATATGACAAACATTGTTGTTATCTATAGGCACTGGGAATACAACAGCAGGACATCTCGCTCCTAACTGACTGTAGGATAGTACCCACTGATCAAACTCGCCCCATCCTTTCCCCCTGTGCCCTTCACAGCTTCTGTACCCATCATTCTACTCTCAATTTCAATGAGACCCACATTGTTTTATTTCATATTTGAGTGTGATCATGCGGTACTTGTGATTTTGTGCCTTGCTATTTCTCTTAACATACTGATGGTGATCTCCAGTTCCATCCACGTTGTCACGAATAATATTTTATGCCTTTAATGGCCAAGTAGTGTTACATTGTGTTTAAACAGCACTTAGTCTCTACATATTCGTCAGTTCATTACACTTAGGTTGCTTCCATTTCTTGGCTATTGTGAGTAATGATGCAATAAACGTAGGTGGACAGATGCTTCTTTGACATGCATATTTCCTTTGGCTATGTCCTCAATAGAGGGAATGCTGAGTAGTATGGCGGCTCTACATTTAAATTTTGAGGAATCTCCATACTGTTTTCTATAAAGGCTATACTAATTTACATTCCCACTAACAAGTGTGCAAAGGTTCCTTATTCTCCACATCCTCACAGGAATGTGTCACTTTTACCCATTTTTTATAATAGTCACTCTTACTGGAGTGAGTTAATAGCTGATGGTCGTTTTGACTTGCATTTCCTTGATGATTAGTGATGGTGACCATTTTTTCATGTATTTGGTGGCCACTTGTATAACTTCTTTTGAGAAATGTCTATTTAGATCTATGGCTCAATTTTTAATAGGGTTATTTGCTATTGATTATTTCAATTTCTTATATATTCCAGATATTGATGTCTTATCAAATGTGTAGGATGAAAATATTGTCTCCCATTCTGTAGATTGTCTCCTTATTTTGTTGACTGTTTCTTTTGCCATGCAGAAGCTTCCTACTTAAATGTAATCCCATTTATTCTGTTATTTTCTTCTTTTGTTTCTTGTGTTCTGGGGGTGAATGTCATTTATTGAATGTCAAATATCATGATTCGTACTTTGGAAATATTGATTTAATTCTATGCATCCCTGTGATATAGTGTCAAATATTATCATCTCCATACTTTTAAAAATTATTTTGGTAAAAAGTAAATCATAGAATTTACCATGTTAACCATTTTAAGTACACAATAGAGTTGTGTTGCACATTGTGTGTAACAGATCTCCAGAATACTTTCATCTTGCAAAACTAAAACTCTGCACTCATTAAACAATAATTTCCCTTTTCCCTTCCCTCTAGTCCCTAGCAACCAGCATTCTACTTTCTACAATTGGATTAATTTACTATTTGTCTTTTTTCACAATTGGCTTATTTCACTTAATATAGTGTCCTCAAGATAAATTCATGGTAGAACATAGGACAGGATTTCTTTCTTTTTTGAAGCTGAATAATAATCATTTATATGTATATAGCATATTTTCTTAATCAATTCAACCATAAATGGACATTTAAGATGTTTCAACTTCTTGGCTATTGTGAATAATGCTGCAGTGGACACAGGTGCATAAATGTCTATTCAAGATCACGATTTCGATTATGTAGGATATATATCCAAAAGTGTCATTGCTGTATCATATGGTAATTCTATCATTGAGAAACCTCTATGCTGCTTTCCATAGTTGCTGCATCATTTGACATTCCCACCACCAATACACAAGTGTTCCAATTCCTCCACACCTTTGTCAGTTCTTGTTATGCCAGTTCCATACTGTCTTTGATTACTGGCTTTTGTAATATCTTTTAAAATCAGGAAGCATGAGACCTCAAGTTTTCTTATTCTTTCTCAAGATTGGACATTCAAAGTCCTTTGAAATTCTGTATTAATTTTAGGCACTTTAGAAATGTTTCTGCAAAAGCAACATTAGGATTTTCATTGAAATTGCATGGAATCTGTAGACCACTTTAGGTAGCATAAATATTTTAATAATACTAAGTCTTTCAATCCCTGAACATGAGACACTTTTGTATTTATTTGTATCTAATTTCTTTCAGCAACATCTTGTAGTTCCCAATGTACAAGTCTTTAACCCCCTTGGATAAGAATATTCTTATGAATTTTATTATTCTGATGCTAATGTAAAGATGAATTTTTTAATATTTTCTTTTCCAGTTGTTCATTGTTGAGGCATAGGTATACATCTAATTGTGTGTGCTGGGTTTTTATCCTTGAATTATTGAATTTGTTTATTCTAATTATTTCTGTGGAATCTTAAGGTCCTAACGTTTAGGGCTCTCTACTTATAAGATCATGTCACTGTAAAGAGATAATTTTACTTTCAATTTCCAAGCTAGTTGCCTTTTATTTCTTGTCTAAGTTCTCTGGCTAGAACTTTCAGTAGTATGTTGAAGTGGCAAGACTTGGCATCCTTTTCCTTTTCCTAATCTTCCAGGAAAAGATTTAATTTTTTTCCCTTTATTATGGTATGTATGGACTTTACATACATGGCTGTTATTACGTTGAAGTAATTTTCTTTTATTTCTAGGTTGTTGAGTGTTTTTTATTATGACTGGTGTTGAATTTTGTTAGCATGATTTTCATGGATCAGTTAAGATCATAGTGAGAATCTTGTTTCTCATTGTGTTAATATGATATTTTATACTCATTGATTTTCATATCCTGAGAAATTCTAGCATTTCAAGAACAAAATCTGATCGTGGTGTATATTCTTTTAATGTGTTGTTAAATTCAGCTTGCTAGTCCATTTTTTAGGATATTTGTAACAATAATATATCAGGGATATTGATCTTCAGTTATCTTTTCTAACAATATCTTTTTCTGATTTTGACATCAGAATAACGCTGGCCCACAATGAATTTGGAAGTATCCCTCCCTGCGTAATTATTTCCTTAGTGCATATTTCTAATACAGAATAGTGATGCCTGTTCTGGGGAGTCGGCACATGTATATGACATATCTTGATCGTGTTCTATATTTTTATCTGCTCTTTCTTTCCTGTCTCCTAATCCCCTTCCACAAGGTCCTACCTTCTAGTTTCCGATCGCCCCTCCTCTATTTTATTCTTTAAAAAATGAATTATTATTGGTATTTCAAGTGTACATATTTATGGGATACAGTGTGATAATTCAATACATGTATACAGTATCTTACAATTAAATCAGCACAGTTAGTATTTCCACCTCCTTAAACACTTTTAAATTTTTTGATTAAGATGTACTAGACATATTCCAATAAGAATAATTAACATTTCTATTTCTTTACCATTACTTTATGTTTGTAGCTCTTCTTTTCGTTTGGTATAGTTGTGCCTTAAATATTCGGTAGAGATGTCAGGGAAACTATCTGGTCCTGGGCTTTTTTTTTTTTGTACCAAGGATCGAACTCAGGACCTCATGCTTGCCAGGCAGGTGCTGTGCCGTTGAGCTACAGCCCTGGCCCAGGTCCTGGGCTTTTTTTTTTTTATTTAGTTTATTGGTACATTTTAGGTATACAATACAGTTTGCTGGGAGATTTTTGATTACTGATTCGATCTCCTTATTAGCTATACATCTGCTCATTTTTTTATCTCTTCATGATTAATTCTGTATAGTTTGTGTGTTTTTAAGAATTTATCTATTTCTTCCAGGTTAACAAATTTGTCGGCATATAATCAGTCACAGTATTTTATTTTATTTATGCAGCATCAATTGCAATGTCTCCTCTTTTATGTCTGATTTTAGTTATTTGAATTATCTCTTTTTTGTTATTCTATCAAAGAGTTTGAAAATTTTGTTGATTCAATAAAACAACTCTTTGGCTTTTGATTTTTTTCCAATTTTTTTCCACTCTACCTTTTGTTTATTTCTGATTTATTCTTTATTATTTCCTTCATTCCACAAGTTTAATTTTTTTCTTTATCTAGTTCCTTAGGGTGCAAATTTAAATTATTGTTTTTATATCTTTCTTTTATTTTAATACAGACATTTATCACTATAAAATTTCCTCTTGGTACTACTTTTGCCTCATCCAATAAATTTTGGTATGTTGTGTTTTCATTCAAGATACATTCTAATTTTATTTGTAATTTTTTTTCTTTGACCCATTTGGGGTTCAGGAGTGTGTTGATTGGTCTCCACATATTTGCAAATTTTCTAATTTTTATTTTGTCATTGATTACTGGTTTTATTCCATTGTGATCAGAAAAAGATACACAGTATAATTTCAATCTTTTTCAATTTGTTACGACTTGTTTTGCTTTTCCAGGATAACGTGTGATCTACCATGGAGAATATGCCTCATGCCTTGAGAGAAAAACTCTAGCCTGCTGCTGTTGGGTGGGATGTTTTGCAAATGTATGATAGATCCACTTGGTCTTTAGCATTGTTGAAGTCCTCTGTTTTTAATGAATGTTTTTGGTATCACTATTAATCTATTAGTAAAAGTGGATTATCGAAGCATGTTAGAAATATTATGTTACTGTATATTTCATCATCTCTGTCATTGTCTGTCTCATATACTTGGAGCATATATCATTATAATTGTTATATATTCCTGGTGAACTGAGCCTTTTATTACATATGCATCTTTCTTTGTCTCTTATGGCAGGTTTATTTTTATTTAACTTCATTTTGAATGATATAAATGAGAAAAAACCTGCTCTATTTTGGTTATCATTTTCATGGCATATCATTTTTCATCCATTTATTTTCAGTATATATACGTCCTTAAATATAAAGCAAGTCATGTTGAGGGCTTATAGTTGGATTTTCTTTTTGTATTTATTTCACTCATCTATCTATTTTAATTGGGATATGCATTAGTCTGTTAGGACTTCCATACCAAGCTGCAACAGACATTTATTTTCTCACTCTTATAAATTTGGTTTCAGTTGAGGGTTTACTCCTTTTGTACATGGCCACCTCCTCCCTGGTGCCACAGAAGGGCTTTTCTCTGTGCTCATACAGAGAGAAAAAAGAAGAGAAATTTTCCTCTTCTCATAAGCACAGCAGTCCCACCCTTATGACCCAACTTAACTTTAATTACATCCCTAAAGTGTATACAATTTTGTAACCTTCCTAAATAGATAAGGATTTGGAGAAGGGAGAAGTACAATTCAATCCATAACAGGGATTTTACAGCCGGGGATGTGGCTCAGTGGCACAGCAGCTGCTTGGCAAGTGTGAGGTCCTGAGTTCAATCCCCGGTACCAAAAACAACAACCACAAAAACAGAAATTTTAATCCATTTATATTTAGAGTAATTACCCAAAGGAAGGACTCATTACTGCTATTTTATTGTTTCTTGAATATCTTGTAGGTATTTTGTCCTTTTTTTCTCCATTATTGCTTTCCTCTGTGTTTCATTGATTTTTGCAATGATATATTTTGTCTCCCTCCTCATTTTCGCTTGTATATCTCCTACAAATGTTTTATTTTTTGGTTATCATGGGGATTACATAAACATCTACTCCTTTACCATGTGCCCATGCTTTATGTTGTTAATGCTAAATTATATACTTTTTATATTTTTTATCCATTAATATAGTTTCAACAATATTATTTGTGTTGTAAATGTTATACATGAATAAACAATAATTTACACACAACCACTACACTATTGCAAAATTCTGCTCTAGTTTACATGTTTACATTCATAAAGATTTTTATACAATTTTATTTTGATATCTAGTATTCATTTGTTTCAATTCATACAACTCCCATTAGCATTTTTGAAAGGTAGTTATGCTGATAATATATTCCTTATGCCTTTGTCTGGCAAGAAATATTTTCTCCTCAAATTTGAAGAATAGTTTTGTTAGATTTAATATTTTTTTTTTTTTTTTTTTTGGTACCAGTTATCGAACTCGGGTCCTTGCGCTTATGAGGCAGGGGGTGGAACCACTGAGCTAAATCCGCAGCCCCAGATTTAGTATTCTTGATTGGCCAGGTTTTCTTTCTTTCCTTTTTTTTTCTTTCAATGCCTCTATTCTATAATCCTGATTATTGCTGCTTTTTATGGTTTCTGATAAGAAAGTTGTTTTCTCCTGCTTTCAAATTTTCTTTTTGTTTTGTTTGTTTTTGTTTTGTTTTGTTTTTTGTATTTTGTATCTTGACAGTTTGAGTATAGCACAGGCATCCTTGACTATATCATAGTTGTAATCCTTTGACCCTTCTTGGATTTCAGTATACCTTTCTTTACTCACATTTGGGGAAGTCTTCAGCCATCACTTCTTCAAATATATTCTCTGCCCCTTTCTGTTTCTCTTCTTCTTAAATTTTCTTAATGCATACATTAGTCCCCTTAATGATGTCTCAGAAACCTCCATGGGTTTTTTCACTTGTTTCACTCTTTTGCTTCCTTTTTCTGTTCATACAATTTAAAAAATTCAAGTGACTTGACTTAAAGTTGATTGATTTTTTTTCTTCTGCTTTATCAACTCAGCTATTGGACCCTTCTAGTGAATTGTGCGATTAATATACCCTGCGTCTTCAGGATTTCCATTTGGTTCTCATTTTCATTTGTGTTTCTTTGTTGATATTCTCATTTTGTTCATGTATTATTTTCCTGGTTTTGTTTATTTTTGTATTTATGTTCTCTCCTAGTTCACTGAATTCATTAAAGATGAATACGTGAAAGTCTTTGTCAGTTTGCTCATAAATCTCTATTTCTGAATTTAGTTTAGTAGGTGATGAGAGGTATGGGTCTAGGTTCAGTCTTCAGCATGTGGAAACCCAGTTTTCCCAGCACTATTTATTAAAGAGGCTGTCTTTCTTCCAGTGAAGGTGTTTGGCTCCTTTGTCAAACATAGATTATCTGAGTGGGCTTGGAGTTCTTTCTGCATCTTCTATTCTGTTTTGTTGATCCTCAGGCCTGTTTCTTTGCCAGTACCATGCTGTTTTTATCACAGGAGCTTTGTAGTATAATTTAAAGTGTGGGATTGTGATGTCCCCCCTCTTGCCCTTGTTGTCCAGAATTGCTTTTGATATTCTAGGTCTCTTCTGGCTCCATATGAATTTTAGGATTGTTTTTTCTAGTTCTGTAGGAGGTATGATACTGGTATTTTGATTGGGATTGCATTAAATCTGTTTTGGAAGTATGGCCATTTTCATTATATGAGTTCTGCCTATCCAAGAACAAGGAATATCTTCCCATTTTCTGATATCCTCTTTCGTCTTCTTTTTCAGAGTACTGTAGTTTTCAATGTAGAGATCTTTTACTTCCTTTGCCAGATTGATTCCTAAGTATTTCCGTTTTCTTGATGCTATTGTGAAAGATGTGGTTTCCCTAATTTCTCTCTCAGTAAGTTTGTTATTCATGTACACAAATGCTATAGATTTTTTAAATTTTTAAAATAACTTTATTATCAAACACACACACACAAAATTAAAACCATTCAAAGAAGAACAATGCAAGGGAAAAAACTACAATAATATACAAATACAGTAGAACTCAACCAAAACAAAACTGTAAAGCACTTAAATGTTTTTCCATATAACTTACAAAAGGAGCTCAAGCACCAACAAGACACCAGAGGATGTGATTTGTTTCAGAAAGATCCCCAAAACCAACATTGAACAAACAGTGGTCTGGAAAAAAACTCCAGTTAGCTAGCAGACTTGATTTTTGATTATTGACTTTGTATCCTGTTACACTGCCAAATATAGCTATTAAATAAGTCTAGGAGTTTTTGGTAGACTTTTGGGAGTCTTCCATTTCTGAAGGTGTGATAGCTAGTTGTGATGTCAACTCACCTAGTGGGTTAGTTTAGCACAGCTCTGCGTGTGTCTAGATGATTTACTTACTGAACAGGGAAGACCCACCCTGAGTATAGATGGTACCAACCAATAGGCTTGTAGGCTGGATGGAATAAAAAGGGTAAGAGGAAGGAAGTCTCACTTTTGCTCCTTCATAGGAGCTGCAGTCTTCACCACTGCCTTTGGACATCCATCTCTAGGCTTCCAGGGCAGACTCTTCAGCCTTCCAATATGGACACACATCAGACTCTGTAGCAAGCATGAGATCCTTGACTTTTGACGGGATCTTCTGGCTCTCCAGTATGCAGGTGGTCCTTTTGCACTATTACACCCCTAACACTGTAGGTGGTCACTGTAAGACTACCTTGTAATCCTTTATGTATCTTGTATATCATATTATATCATATCATGTCATATTATAACTGCTCCTCTAGCAAACCTTAAATGATACATAAGGTTTGGTGTCTGGAAATTTTATTTAGTTCTTTTAATTGAGCCATATTTCCTCATTTCCTCTTAGGTCTTTTTATTTGTTGCCAAGGTCTGTATATTTGAAAAAAGAAGAAACAATTCTCTCAGCAGTTAGTGGAGCTAGAGATTCTGAAGCTCTCTCATAGCATTTCTGCAGATGTATCTTGTTTGGGTTTGTCATATAATTTTACAGCTAGAGAGCCTTGCTAGTTTCTTTTTCAGGAACTAAAAATTTCTTACTTTCTCTGCTATATATCAGCAGTATTATAGGCTCCTGTTTGCTACAACAAGCCAGAAAACTCATTTTTGTTCCCAGTGACCCGTGGCATTCAAAATAAGTGAGATCATCAACAACACTCTCAATCAGGCAGGAGAGAAACAAGTCCTGCAAGCAACCAATCAAAAAGCTGAAATATTTTAGCTGTATAGTTTATACATCTCTTTCCCTTCTAAGGGAGAAGCCACATATGGTTTCCTCCCATTCACACTGAGTTGTGCCAGCTTGGAGTAGGGATATAATGGGTGAAATGCAGTGGTCTCTTCTACATGTTTCAATTGTAGCTTTTCCTGGCTTTGCACTTGTCTGGAAGTACTGAGACTTCTTTACTTGTTTCTGGATTTCTCATAAATGGTTTTGGACTGTACTTTATTATTGGATCCCTGTCTCTGTGGAAAGCGAGAGGTGTGGCTTCTTATTTTGCTATCTTGCTCATTTTTGTATGTTTTAAGAGGTGAGCAATTTGATGCTGACCAAGATTAGACAAATTCCCAAAATACACAGTGAGAAAGTTGCAGAGCTTGAGTTTAAATGAACAGTGTTTTCAGATAGAGACAGTGGCGTAGCATTTGTACTCCATACTGTAGCTGGCAGCCAATGAGATGATGAGAAACCATGAAATATGAGGTTATTCAGTGCAAGGGGGAAAGGGATGTAATACTGAAATAGGAAAAAGTTTCTTTTCCTATGGGGAATTGTATTTCCTTATACAGATCAGTTTTGAATGGTTTGCAGTAAAATGTGTTGTTTATATGTAAAACATCCTTTTAAACGATAAAACAAGGATCATCTTTCATCTAGAAAATTCCTTATTTGAGAGATGACTTCTAGCCTAGTACCACCACTAATATTATTTTTTGTCTGGATCAAGCCACATGGCTAGGAAGTGGTGAGTCTAAATTTGAACCTATGACTTCTTACCCCTAATTTTCCTTACAACATAAAACTATGCTGTAATCAGAGTTTCAACTTTTACATCATATAGCATCCTATAACCTAGGGGCTGGCACTTAATAAGCCCTGGAAAAAGGAAATGTACATATTCCAACGTCAGAAAGCTTCACCTATAGGAATCCAGTGACTCAGCTCTTCAAGTATTTTTGGACTCTAATGGTATTAAGAGCATAGGGGACGGTGTAGTCCTCATAGCTATGAGGATAGAAGTCCTAAAAGAAGGCAATAAAGCAGAACCAGCAAAATTCCTGAAAGGTAGAACCAAAGTCCCAGTTGGAGAGCTCACCCCAAATTGTGTCTGGAAGTTGCTTTTGAAGGATAGGACTCACTACACACTTTCTGATAGCTTTCCTTTCTTCTTCCCTTCCTTGCTCCTACCTGCCACCCTTCCTTCCTTCGTTTTTAAAATAAAGGCTTTTCCTCTAATAACTGGATGTAAATAAATTGGAGGGAAGTATACAAGAGAAAACAAATTTCACAAAATGTCCTCACAGTCACAGTTGCTGGGTTACACTTGCTGAATTCTTTGGTAAAAGGTGTCCCTGATTTTTCCAGTTATTTTTCCAAATTTGTCATTTATGGTTTTTTACAAATAAAATCACAATGTTAATAGAAATTGAAAGAAAAATAATGCACCTATTATTCCACCAGCTGAGTAAATCAGTCAGGAACGTCATAGTCGAGAGACAATTGAATATTGAATCTTGATTCTCCTCCTCCCTGGCAAGCTCAGCTTCACTGAGCTTCAGCTGTGCTTATCTGCAGAATGAGTATGATAATAATGCCGACCTCCCAGGGCTGCCGAAAGCATTAAATGAAATAATGTGCACAGAAGCACCTCATAACTCTAATTTACTGGGTACTTTGGTTATAATTATTTTCATCTTCTATTCTCTTTCTGCTGTAGTCCATAAACATTTAGACCTTTCCCAGCTATGATCTTTGTACACACAAGTTCATAGCTTGCCCCTTGCTCTTATCATGGACTGGTCTGTTTTTGTACCATCAATATTATGATTTTTTAAGGTTGTGTGCTTTGTCAAATCGATATGCCAGAGTGGATCAAACGATTTCTCCCACTGTTGGGTGTTGTATCTATTCCTGGAGCTTTCCTATATACATGACAACAATGACCATCTTCGAGTGGTTTGTAGTTTTTGAACATTATTAACAACAAACTTTGAACTCAAGGTCTACAAGGGCTTCTTATTATTAGTGTAAATGGCCAAAGTCAGGCTTGCTGCCAGTAAGGCTTTCATGAGCCAGAGCAGTCCCACTGCAAAGGCAGTGTCTCAGGACCCATAAATTGTGCTTCGTGCCCCCCCCAAAGACAGAAAACAAAGACAGAATGGGGTCTGGGCAGTAATTTTTAATGTAACTGTGGAGATTGCTATGCATGTTGCTGGGAGCACTTATTTAGCGATCGGAATAGATGTAAACATAACTTTCAAGCACTATAAGCCAAAGTCCTTGCCCAAAGCAGTTACAATTCAAATGGTCTAATTGAATATGGGAAACAAAGAGCTACAGTCATCCAGACTGACAGTCACAAGGAGTGGAGATGTGGAATTGACGCCATCAGAAGTCTTACCAGGAGGCAGGTCTGAGTTGGCCAAGTAATCAAAGAGAAAAGAGGCTGGAGCCAAGCATCACTTGGGGGGAAGCAGAGATGAGAACAGAGGTAGTGAGGTTAAATAAGAGGAATCGGAAACTCCTCCAGTGCTGATTCATTAGGAAAGAGCAGGCGGCCTGGAGAGAAATGGCCTCGCCTCATAATAGCAAGAAAGCCGGATGTGGCTGGCTTCAGGAACAGGAAATGAGCCTGAGGCATGTAAGTGCTGACCGCCATATACATCCAGGGAGCAGCCAGACATATTTCATTGTAACACATGGAAGAGGTAATGGGAGTGGACACAACAACAGGTCCATTTGACAGTGACACCTCCCTACTCAAGACCTTCAAAGTGCCCCTTCAATCTTAGGATGAGGTCTGGCCCCACCCTATGGTTTCCAAGGGTCTGAATGTTCTGGTCTCTACCAACCTCATCTATCTCACATCTTTCTACCACCTGGGGTTCTGGCTCAAAGCTCTGCCTTGCAGGCCCTTGAAGGAGTTTGTGCTCACTTTCCAGCCTTCTTACATGTTGTTCCTTTTGCTTGAAACACTGTCTTTCTCCACCTTGTCACACAGACCATTCAACCTCATTGTTCATGTCTCAGTTTAAGTGTCACTTTCTCTTGGAATGATAGATTTAGGCAGCTTTTGGCATTCTGTGTGTACCCTATAGTGATCCTTACCACATTTTCTGGTAATTGTTTACTTTAGTGTCTCCTCCATAATCTGTGAACTCAAACAAAACAAGCACCATGTCTATTATCCTCACTATTGACTCCTTAGTGCCTAGTACAGAGTAGGTGCTTGATGAATATTTTGTACAAAATAATAAACAGGGGCAAGCAAATGGACCAATTCCATTTAGTCTATCCACCACTGAGTACATGGTCTGGGTAAACTTTCTTCTAAAAGTGAGGAAAAAAATAGACAGGATCTTTGTCCCCTCTTGAGCCCATTGTCTAGTCTAGTAGGGGCATAGACAAGTATATAAAGAATTGTGAAAATATAAGTCCTCCAGTAGTGATGCAGGAGGCTCTTGGAGGTGGTGAGGTTCATGCTCAAGAGGAAGAAAGGAGGAGAATTCATGAAGAAGAAAAAATTATCACTTGGTTATAGAGGTCCCATAAAGCCTCAGGAGACAAAGTAGTTGAAAGAGGTGTTTCTGGCTTACACAGTAGCTAGAGAAAAGTTGTGCAGCCAGGAAAGAATAGATGATGTTCTGGAAACAGCAAGCAGCCTGGGAAGACACTGTCAGAGATATATAATTGTGCTGGGGGTGGGAATGGAAGTAAATAAGCAGTGGCCAAATCACAGAGGGCCACATTTGCCAAATAAAACAATAGACTTTATTGCATAGTCAATAGGGAGGTATATGGTATCTGAGTGGGGAAGTGCCATGAGAAGAGCCACTCTTTGGTTGGCGGACCAGCTGCCATGGCCCACAGCCTGCGTGGTTGGGAATCTGCAGCCTAAAAGCACCACCATTCTGAGAGAATGTGATCTATGAGAAACCTGTATTTCTTGGTCTATAATATAAAATCGCATAAATGTTATCAAATTATAGATCTAGGAAAGATGTTGGCTGACTCCTAGAATATTCCCATGAGAAGGGCTATGTTGGGCACAAAGATATAATACACATTTGCCGGGTACAGATCAACACCAAAAGGCTGCAGTATGAGCACGAATTCGAGAACCGCATAGGTGTGGCAAAAAGGAGAGAAGACAGGGAGACAGCTCTGTTTGCTCTGCTAAGCCCTTTTCATCCTACTCCTGTGTGCTTTGATGGGAATCTTAGGGTACATACATGAATTTGAGGGGATGTTCCACCCCAAGTCTCCTAGCCTTTGTACAAATAAAACGGTGACAACTTTCCCCTATACATTTCACTTGCATTAATTGAGAAAATGGATATAAGAAATATGCCCTTTTTCTATTATGTGAAGGTCATCTACTAAGGCGACATAGTGTATAAGCTACATGATCGTCACAACGTATTCATGTCAGAAAACAGGGGCTAGGAAGGCCATCAGTCTGTGTCAGTGAGACATATCTTACTGGTCCAAGACCAACAAGAAAGAATATGGACCCTGAGCAGAGCAAAGTAGATCATGAAGAGCCTGTTCATATGCAAGAATGACGATCACTCCTATCCATAGGCCAAACAAAACTTTCCAAAGATGACTGTATCCAGGGACAGCAAGTGAATGTGGAGTGATGGGCATGTAGAGTAGTTGAGTAGCCCAATTGCTAGAAATGAGAGAAAATAATAGGCTTTCTGGAATGGCCCCTTTGTTAATGATAACCATTACTTGAGTATGTCCTCTCTACCAAATCATTCTCAAAGTCATTCCAAACATGCTCTACATTGGGGAGACTACCTCAGATACCTAGACCAACAGTGGACCTGGCATGAAAGTATACTGAATATTTTTATAGGGCTGGGGTTTATTCCTCCACAAAGGGAACTTTCATGGCATGTGAAGAATACATTTATCTGGGGCTAAGTTATTTACCAGCAACTAAAACATGAAATTAGCTAATCCCCAAAGGCAATTTTGTCTTTCTCTGCCTGATGCTTTGGTAAGGGACCACATTTGCTTTTCATATTCTCACATTCTGCATGAACAATTGTTTTCCATTTAGGGCCTGTGATGATCCCCATGAGACTGTCTGCATGATCGTGTGATTTCTAGTTTCTGGGGAACTAGCCGTGTGTTTGCCTTGGCAGACTATAACAGGAAACTTTCTTTCCTTTTTTTTCAAAATGTGAAGTCCTGGGAATGTTTTAGAAACAGGCCCCTGACCAAGACAATGTTTCCACTGTGATAGAACGTAACAGGAATGGTTCTCATGAGCATAATCCTTCTCCTTCCTAGCCACACTTTTCAAGAGAAAGAGCTTTGATTTTATTGATCATATTTTAATCAATTCTTCATGCAGCTGTGGGAAATGTAAGCGTGCCTGAAACATGTTTCTCTGGCGTTGACAACACGGGAGATCCAGAAGATGCCATTTTTCTCCTAAACAGGAGATGCCAGGAGAAGGACTTAGACATCAGAGGACTGGCCCTGGAAATAAGAGGAGCCACAGCATGACAATCATGCTGAGGCCAGAGGAATCTTTCTCCTAGGATGGGGAGGTAGAAGAGGACCTATATGCTGTGACCTTCAGCAATCCACCTGGATAGATGATGTTTAATCTACCCTAGGGCTCCCAAGCCAATAGTTTAAGACTAGCCATAGATCTCTTGTAACTAGCTTGCTCTGCATTTGATGAGAGTGCTCTTGAGACTTTTAGAAGCAGACATGAAACACAAGAGACTCATACCTTTTAAATCCTTGATAATACTTGATTCTTCTTCTAAAGTAGGCACTGTGTTAGTTGCATCTGTAGTTTGTACTGGGAATTGTATTTTGTTATATTTTATGTTTTAAAAACCAACAAATGAGTGTTCCTAACACTAGAATCTGGAAATGGGGTAGCACATTGATGCCACAATATTAGAGGGCATTCCTTTTAAGTATCAAAAATGATTTCAACTCTTAAAGTTAGTTTGATCATATCTTTTTAAAAATTTTTGTTATATCTTAAATAATAATTTCATTAACTAAATCACCATTTGCCTCATTTGATGGCAATTTCCACTTTTTACCTGAGAAAGCCATAAGGAAACTCAAAATTCCACTGTCTGTTTCCAGTGAGTATGTTGCCCCATATCTTGTGCTTTTCTCCAAACCCATTAATTCTTTTTTGTGTTTTTTAATAGAAATGAAGAGAATAAAATTGGCTTTGGCATTTTATCATGAAGCTAAGATAATTGAAAGAAAATACCAGAGTGCCCATTCTAGCATTTCAGAGAGAGAGAGAGAGAGAGAGAGACAGTGAGTCTTTGAACAAACCTCTAAGCCTCAGTGGTTTCAGTTGTGAAACGGGACTGTTAACACAGGTAAGTGATGCTGATTACAGTCAGTGCAGTGTATGTGCTTTTTTGTAGAGACAGCCAGATCCACACATGACACATGATCTATTTAAGACATCCAACGGGAAATTATGTCTAACAAGCATTCCAGCCATTTTCTGAAGGGCTACTATGGGTCATGTGCTGAACTGTATATGTACTGTCAAGCCCTCATACTTCCTTTTTGGGACCAGCTGAATAATAAACCAATCAGAACACTGTTTAGTTGATCCTTTATATCAACCCTATGAAGTAGATATTATGGCTTCTTTCATTTTGTGGCTAAGGAACATAAGGCTTCAGCACATCAAGTGATTTACCCAAGATCATATACAGATATTCCTCGTTTAATGCCTTACCTGTCTATCGACTGTTCAGACTTTTGCCTGAGGTCCACTGTTCAAACTTATGACCTGCCACTCAGACTTACGACCTACCTTTTTTTTTGTACAGTTCTGTACATCTTGTCATTTTTGCCTCAATGTCTTTTTTGTACAGTATGCCTTGTTTATACAGTACTGTAGTTTTTACTGATTCTACTGTAGTTTTACATTGTTATGCATTACAGTACTGCATGAGAGTTATGCAAATAAGAAGAAAGTTATCAAGTTGGCATTTCCTTTGACCATTTCTTTGTTCTGTACTGTATGAAACTGCTCATTTAGTGACCAATTCAGCTAACAACCTAGTTGCAGGAACAGAACTCAGTCGTTCAATGAGAAATGTCTTTAATTAGTAAGTACAAAAGCTGAGTTTCTAACCCAGGACTGTAGAATGCCCAGATGATCTGGTTTTTCCAGAATCACCATGACTGAAATTTCTAACAATGTCATAGAGTCAGAGGCAGTACAATTTGGAAGGCGCTCAAGAGATTAATTAATCTGCCCATCTCCTCCACAAATGAAAAAATTGAAAATCAAAAGAAGTGATTTGATTTTGATCACATAGAAAATTATTAGCAGAGCGGGAACAGGAATGAAAGGCTTCAGGCCCCGGACGGACCCTCCCTAGTAAAGTAGCCATCCTCCCCCTGCTAAAAAGAGGAAGGAAAGAAAGGAACCAGCAGTCTTGGCTCTTGCCACCTGGCCCAGGGATAGTTCTCTTCTAGCTGCTTTTCTTCACCTAACAAATGTGTCTTGGTTAGGGTTCACTGGAGAAACAGACTCAATAAAAATATGCGCATAGTAATGCAAAGGGATTTATTAGGTAGGCTTACAGGATCAGAGGATGGAAAGTCCAAAATTAGTGTCTGGGCACTAGAAAGCTAGAGGATCTAGCAGCTGCTCAGCCCAAGGATCTGAAAGCTGCAGGAAAGGAGGGATCAAAGATGAACTCCAGTCCAAGTCGAAGGTCTGGGAGCTCACAGGAGAGTAGCTGGTATGAGTCTACATTAGAAAGCTGAAAAAACTGAACTCTGATGTCCAGAGGCAGCAGCAGCCACAAAAGATGCACGGACTTCCTCCTTCTTTGCCTTATTCCATTCCAGGCTACGAGCTTACTGGATGGTGCCACCCACAAGGGAGGGAGAAGCCTCAACCCAGAACCTCGCTTTCCTAATCTGCTGGGCATTTCTTCAGAGTCATGATTAATGATCACAAACTGGAAGCGTCGACTGGAAAATGTTATGCTGTTAATTTTGCCAACTCATAAGCAGATTTAGAACTTCCCCCAATTAACAAGCGTAGGTAATAAACCATGGTAATATTAGCAGTACTTGTGACAAGTCGTCAAGAAAAATTAGAGATATTTGCAAATCACATTAGTGTTGTTGATCACATCTCAAAATGTCATTTGTACTCACTGCTCTAAAATTACAGTGCTTGTTTACAACTCCTTGAAAAAGAAGTATGTATCTTACTGCATCACAGATTTGTTTGTCAAGTATTTTATAGCTATACTTCAATATTATTGATTTCTTTATTAATCTTATGAATTTTACTGTGTGCCTTTAGCAATTTTCTGATATGGGCCTGTGGACTTCACTGGACCACCAAGGTGACCAGGGTACAAAATAAGTTAAGACCTCCTGCCCCGCAGTAATAGGGCTCTCACTCCAGGCAAAGCTAACCTCTGTCAGTAAACAGTTTAACACAAACTTGTCACCATAGCAATATAGTTCAGGCATTCTAAATAGCATGCCACATATAGGCTTGGCTTAAAGAAAGAGTGACAATATTTAGTCAACATCAATCCTCAACAAGAATTCAGTCCCTTTTTCTTAGCCTATTTGCTGCATGATCTCCTTGGTGAGGATATCAGTGGTCCACGTAGTCTAAGCTCTCTCCCTCAGTGAGCAAGGACAAAGTGGGTTCTGATTGTTCATTGTCACAAGAAACAATCGGTCCTGGATTTGTACAAAGAACTTGATTGACATCAAAATAACTCATGAAAACCACATCAGTCCATGACCAGTAAAAGCTTTCTAGCATTATTGGTCAGTGGGAATGCATGAGGGGTGTGCAGTGAACTCTGGACATTTAAAGAAGTTTTCCTACTAACATCATTACTCTTTCTCTTACTGGCTGTTCTCTTTTCCTCTGCTAAATCTGCACATTGCAGTTGACACAATGGAAGAAGATAGGGTCATTGTCCAAGGGTGAACTTAAAACTGAAAGATGAACATTTTATCGCATCTTCATTGCTTATTTTTAACCTAATAATGTTTTGTTCATATATTAACTCAATGAACTTATATGTGTGCTATTATATGAAGATCTGCTTTATACTATGCACTACTTTTTCATCTGAACAGAAACACTGTAATTTTCATGTGGAAGAAATGCGTACAGGATCAGGATATAGTAACAGTTGCTGTAAAATAAGACGAATGGAGCCTTGGAATAGTACTTCACAGTGTCCACAGCACCTCACAAAAGCCATCTCAGTCTTCGCAGTTCTGTCTCTGAGGTTTATGTCCACTTCAGATAAAGAAACGAGGTCATGCGCCATGCCCAAGGTCACAAATCAGCCAGAAGCAGAGCCTGCACTTAGACTTAGATCGTTCACCAAGGCTTTTCACATCACCCAAGAGCTCCAGCATATTTGTAGTCTTAAAATAATTGTGAGAGGAGAGAGGTGAAATCCTGCCTCACCAATGGCATCCTCTTCTAAGTCTCCAGATGCATGTCCGATGAGATGCCAGAATGTACCTGCAAAAACACTTCTTCCCACAGTTGAATTGCAGCTTGATCCTCTTTCCCAACTAATCACAGATGGTGGATCCTAGTGAGTCAGTGAAGGCTGGGGAATGAGGGGAGATCTCGCCCTAGACACAAATCTTTTCAGAAGGCAGAGCTGGTTTTCCCCCTTGGTTCTCAACTCCTCCAACTAGCAACAAAATGCAAGTTCCCATTCCAAAACTTCTGGGACACACAATCGCTGGGAACACCGAGGGGCAAAATGAGCTGGAAAAGATTCTAAGAATGTCCTGCCTCAAAGCACAGAAAATGAGCAACATAGTGATTAAAGGAGACATCGTTAAGGGGACCTTGGCAAACCTCTCTGGATGTAACTGTGCTTCCCAAGGCAGTTCGATACTGGTGATGGACAGAATACACCTGTAAATACTCAGTTGCTGATCCAATTATGGGTGTTAGCTGACCATCTGTCATTTGGGGAAACAACTGGCTAATTGCATCCTTAACTGAGTATTTGCAGATGTGTTCAATGCATGTGAAAGAGAAGACCACTAAAAGCCATGACCATGAGCTTCATTATGACATTATCAAATCCTTTTCTAGCAACTGAGAGGAGATCTGTAAGTCAGCAGCTTCCCCCAAGATCAGTCATCCCTGTAAGACAGGAAGGAATGGAGTGAGAGAGAAAGAGAGCAAGCCATGTTCTCCCCGAAGGAGAGGAGCAGGGCTTCAAAAGTGCTCATCCGAAGTCAGACCCACTTACTGCCAGAGAAGCAGCCCCAAGGCATCAGCTGGGAAAAGAGGAAGGAGGGTAGCTGTCTGGCTCACCTTGTGTTCAGGCCTAGACTGAGACAATAGTGGTCCAACATGTAAAGTTTGGGGAGACCCTGCAGGGCAACCTTGCTGTATTAACAACTACATCACATTGATTGAAACACGGCAATTGCTCTGAATTGTTACATCTGCCCACTGAGTTGCCTGGGAACAAGGGATTTTTTTAAATGATGGTAAAGCCCAACATTTGGCTTAAACAATCTCCTCTTCTCTCTTATGGTCATCAGAAGAATTAGAGAAGAGCTTCATTTCCCGACATCTCTTAGCGCCATGATCAAACTCACCTGTTGATCAAACAGCTGTTGCCTGTTCAATATGACAAATCAGAGAACCAAAAAATGTCAGAGTTGGGGGGAGGCTTGGCAAGGATGAAGACTCATCCCTCATTTATTTTCCAGATGAAGGAGTAGAGGAAGAGAAGAGGCTTGTTTGAGGTCATACAGAAAGCTAGGGGCAGAACTGAAACAAGAATCCCAGCCTCCTGGGGCAGTGACCAAGACACCACCTGCTTACCAATTGCTGCTTAATATGAAATGTACACAGATGATCCCTTTAAATAAATGCTAGGTGTGATGGATCCTTGACAGAGGCAAGACTGTCACTCCCCAGCCCCTCCCCTTCTTCAACCTGTCTGGAGGAGGAGACTTCAGCTGCACTTCAATTCTGATTAATACCTGGCAGATGGAATTTCCTGTACGTATATAGTCCCCCAAATTTCCTAAAGTTAATGGCACTGGAAATCTACAGGAATTAATGACGGCTGGCAATGGCAGAATTTCATGGCAGCCAAAGCCATCAAGACCAAGAACAACCTTCCGTAGGTGTAAATATAAAACTCCTCTGGGAACACATCAGAAAGAAGAGTGTTTTTATAACACTGAGTTAAAATCTAAATTACATTATTCAGAGCTATTCAAGTGTGGACTAATAAATAACACATAAAATAAAACGGCACTTTATGAGGAAGACTCCTATATTTCAGACATTTTCCCACTCTGAAATTTGTTATTTAATATGGACACTTTTAGCTACAAAATTTCTAGAGTTTATTCAATATCTTTTATGTGCTTTACAAGGTCATTAGAGAATTTATTTGCTCTTTCCCTTACAGATTGGAAGGTGGGCAGTGATATATGAGGTTTCACATTTTATTTATTCACCAAACTGTTCCAGATGTGATCCCATCATTTATCCACTGACACATCAAACCTGCCGGATGCCCTGTTCACTGACCTCCTCCTCGCGTTCACTTTCATGCTCTTAAAGTTACAGCAGTGTTCACTTGGATGGGAAGACAAGAGAATTGCTATTTGGAGGGAGGTGGTGGCAGGAGGGAGACGATCGAAGTTCAGTAATAAAAAAATTTAATTGCTTGACTACAATTTGGAAATGATATCCAGGTGGAAAACAGACCCAGTACCATTCCCCTAACCATTGCTTCCCGCTTTTCCTGCAAACAAGGCTGCATGCCTCGGATTTGGAATGTGCAGGATCTGAATAAACGGAATTGAGCAGGTACTAAATCATCTCCCCCTTCTCCCAGTGATTTGTCACCGTAATAAGCATTCTGAGGGTGATAGACCTTTTATTACTGCACACTGTTAAGCAGCAAGGAGGCTGTAATGTATTTCTGGCACTCTTTAGGGAAAATAATTACCCCATTCAGACTCTTTAAAAAATCGATTTAACAAAAAGGTATACTTAAGCCCAAGTGTTTATTTAGTACAAAATATGAAATATTATTGTATTTGTATTGGAGAGGACAATAACGAGTCACTCGGTGACACCACAGTTCCTGAGTTGCAGTGTACACTGTCCCAATTATGCCTCATTGTATTTTTTTAGTGAGGACAAAGAGAAGAATACAGGAACTCCTCCGTAATGCCAGTTCTATATGTACTACATACAAATCCCGGTACCACCAGGTAATATTTGAAAAGCGTTTTATAATTTGCTAAACAATGTCACATGCATTTCCCATCTGGTCCTCATAAAAGCCCTGTGATGTTATTAGTCCCGTTTTCCGGAGGAGGCTCAGAGACTGATGTGAGGATGCAAAAGTATATACGGAATTGTCACTGTAGCTAAGGTTGCCAAGTTTAGCAAAAATAACGTAGCATATCCCATGGGGCCTACTTATACTAAAATGCTACTCATGGTTTATTTGAAATCTACATTTAACTGAGTGTCCTGTATTTTATCTGGCCACCCTAACTGTAGTGGGATTCCAGAAATGAAAAGCCCTGTTGCCTTCTTGTCATCCCCCCAAAACAGAAACCAACAGGGTTGGTTAGGAGAGTGTGAATAACTTGCCTGCAGTCCCATGGTGAGCTGAGAATTTAGGTCATTTCTATGGCCCCTTACTTGGTGATGTTCAATTTCTCCCTTGCTTTCCCACCTTCCACTTGGAAGCAGAAGCAAAACTGTCGCATGCTGTGGTGCGGTGACACAATGGCAGCATACTCTGGCTGATTCAAGTGGAAAATGGTTCTCTCAGATCTTTGTGGTCCCCATGCTCAGGGGAGAGCAGGAATCCAAAGTCTACCTTTGCCTGGCATCCTCCACCTTCTCCCTAAATGCCGTTCTCTGAAGCCAACCTAAGCCAATCATCACAGTACTGAAATGGATGGTTCTTTCAAAGTGGGTATGATAGAATATGTATGCTCTCTTTCACTCTTCAGTGCAGAAGTGTACAACAAAGCTATGCAATGCCATTTCCTGCCTATCAGAATGTCAAAACACAGAGCAGTGTTATACCTGAAGCTGATGAAGGGGGCAGGAAAGTCTCTTTTTTTTTCCCTTTTGTTGATAGTGTAAATAGATTCCATTTTGCTAGTGCTTAATTAGATATTGTCTATGGCAGTACAAAACTCATATTTTGTGACCTAGCAATTTCTTACATATAACATCAAAAGTGACTGTGGAGTTTAATTGTATGCATCAACTTGACTGGGCTAAGGGATATCCATATAGCTGTTTAAACATTATTTCTAGATTTCTAGATGTGCCTGTGATGATGTTTTTGGAAATGATTAATATTTGCTTTTTCATGTTCTTTTAAAATTTATTTTTTATTTTTACTAGTACACATTTATGGCACATAATGATTACATTTCTGGTGGAGGGTTGGTGCGTTTGAATCAGCAGACCTGGTACAAAGGTTACTCTCTCCAATGTAGGTGGGCATCATCCAGTCTATGGAGAGCCTGAATATAGCAAAAAGTCAGAGGAAGGGAAAATGCCCTCTCTCTGCTTCAGCTAGGACATCCAACTCCTCCTTTGCCTAGACATCAGTAATCCAGATTCTCTGACCTTTGGATTTGAATGAGTCTTACACCATCAGCTTCCCAATCTCTGGCCTTTGGCCTTGGACTGGCACTTCACTGCTGACCTCCTGGGTCTCCTGATGGCAGATGGTGGATCAGAGGACTCCTCAGGCCCCATAATCACATGAGCCAATCCCTTTCTCTATATCTAAGTATACCCTATTCGCTGTTTCTCTGGAGAAGTCTGACTAATACTAACAAAATCCACTTCTTTAGATTTCAATTAAAATATGTAACAGTTTCTTTTATTTTTATTTTTGTAGTCAAGTCATTTCATCAAAAGCAAATGACAGCTGAATGATACAAATGGTAAATTTGGAGGTGTCGCTATCAGGAGAAAATGAAGACATTATGAAGGGCTGACACTACTGTGATTTGATCAGGGAAAATTAAGTTTAAAATGATTAACCCTAAGAGAAAGAAAAAATGTAACTTTAGTATAGATGGCTTTAACAAGCAAGCATTGACACATTTTAACTCTCCTCCAAAGCAAAAAGGAAGAAAAAAGAGAAATAGTCATTGAATATATAGGCTTTGGTCCTAAGAGACTGGAGGGAAGCCACTGTATATATCTATTGACCAAAGTCACACTTGCTCTGCCCTTAGAGATCAAGGACAAATGTCCTAAGCTACTAAGCAAAGCAACGTGACAGAGTGCAAATGACTCCAGGCTAAGACTCCTGTAAGAGATTGGTCAGTTCTTCCCCAGACCTCAAATCCCTAATATGAAGCATAGGAACAATGTTGCCTGTTTATGGATCATAGGACCATTGTCAAAGTATCACTAATGGATGGCAGAGTATTGACAAAACTAAAAGCCTGTAGTAATGAGGCTGGCAGTGGCGATGACTTTAAAGCTTTAAAGGTATGTCTCAGTTCTGCATGGGCTGTCTCCATGACTTTCGAAAATCACCCCACTTCCTCCAAGGCTTCCTGAATGGAGGTGAAGAGGGTTGTTTTGCTGTATTCCATTGCAAACATGTACATGACATGGGACACGAACCTTTGAAAAATAGTGATTTCAGCCATCAACTATGTCCTCAAAAAATTTTTCCTGACAGCTAAAATGCCGTGGGTTACAGAGATGTCATTTGTAAGCAGTGGGTGGTTCATGTGTGAGGATCTCTTGCAATGCCTTGAAAGCTTGAGTGCCATGTGCCAGCTTCTCCTTTTCTGTGAATAGGAGAGTTTGGATGACCAACTCTACCAGTTTTTTTTCATGCAGTATAACTGATATTCAGTATAACTTGATATGAAATAAATGATACTTATTTAAGTAGGGGTGGTGGCCCATGCCTGAAATCCCAGCCCTTTCGAACCTAAACCAGGATGTTACAAGTTTGAGTCCTGCCTGGGCAACTTAGCAAAGCCCTGTCTCAAAAAGGACTGCTGACGGAGGTCAGTGCTAAGGCCTCAGTGCCACAAAACACAAACAAACTTACTTAAACTGTGTTCATATTCTTGAATATACAAGAATGATTTAAATGTTGGAATTCTTTTATTTTATACTTTTCACCTAAACAACCTTTCTATGTATATTTCTTCATCATAGGCTTATATTTCTTCATTTGTACCCTACTCAGTAATACTCTCTTCCTTGAAGTTGTCTACTTAGCTTTGCATCAGTTTTCACCCAGGTTTATATAAAAGAGTAATTTTTACACTAGTATTTTCTTCATTTATTTCTAGATTTCTTTTGTCATTTCTGTAACAGCATTTTTGGATCTATATGTAATCCTTCAATATGCAATTAGTTTCATCTGCCATTTGAAAAATGTAACTATTGTTCAACTACACACTGAATTTCCTAAATATAATAGATCTGCTCTAGGAAAAAAATTAATAACCTACTAAGTGCGCACTGAGGAATGTAGTTTGGCTATTGCAGTTTACTTTTTTTGTTCTATGAATAATATAGGATTTGTGTGTGCATTCCAAAGCTTTTCAGCCAGGCTGCACTGAGGTTGCTGGGCGCCTATATCCATTTCAGAGCTACATGCAGCCCTGAAGGCACAATCTTTGTGCTCTATCCACTTGTGAAAAACCACTTTTATTCATTTCTCTCATACTATTGGCAAGATTAATCAAATTTCAACTTTAGAAGGCCAAAGATGGTGGCGTCAAGGAAGATGTCATCATGCTGTCAAAAGCAGGAATGTGCCTTCCTCTCAGATGTCACATGATGGATATGCCAAGGTTCGATTTGTTCAGAGCACTTGATGGCTCACCAAGCCAGGTGAATGTGACTCTGCTTCCTTTGCCCTGTGGCTATTTTTGGTGCAGCAGACCCCTCTCACTTGAAACAGGTGAATGTTGATACAGTGGTTCAAGGGCAAGTGGAATTAGATGGTGACTGAATTGATAATCTCATTTTATCTAGCAATGAGACAAATATTTGGAAACTGAAACTCTGGGATATATGAGCAATGGTTCTCTAAAGGAAACTTATAGAACCTGAGAAACCAAAGTGTAAGTGACTGTCTCAACAAAGCCAAAGGCCTGTAATGCTAGCATGCCTCCTACTCTCATTGTCAGCTTTGTTTCCAAGTACAAGCTAGTGCAATACTCTGGCAGACCTCAGGTGATGGTGACCCCCAATTGGGGAGCCAACTGCAGAGACCATGAGAAGAGGAGAAATAGGAGAGCTGTTATCAAAATGGGAATATAAGTCCTGAATCTAGTATCTGCCTCATCGAAATGCAAATGCATTTGAGCATGGGCCTTTTCTCCTTAACTCACTTTGTGGCAAAACTTAGGAAGGGTGATATATATAAAATCTTCTTTTATTTTATATAATGTGAATATTCCCATGTATCACTGCAGAAGCATCATTTCTTTGATTACAGAGTGGTGTCCTAGTTTTATATAATACATGGTATATGCAATATATTAATTTTGTAAAATTTGAAAATTTTAAATCTCTGAACCATATCTGCATCCAAGGACTTAAGATAAGCGATGATGGACGTCCATAGCATAGCGGTTGAAAAAGTGGGCTGGAGAGCCAGACTGCCTAGTTCTTGTCTCAAATTTTCCCAAACTATGTATAGGAAAATAATAGAACCCGCCTCATTGGCTTGTGCACATTGTAAATAAACATAACATGTGTAGAAGGTTCTTAGTGGCCTGGGAACAAGTCACATAAACATGAACTCCCCAGGAAACCAAGCTCCTCTGCTACAGCAGCTATTGCCCATCCTCTGGGAGGTGAACTTTATGGGATCTAGTGACCTGGATGCTGAAAGGAAGAAAAAGCAAATGTGTCCTGATTATACTCAGCCTCACTTCCATCAGTTATGGCTCCAGTGTTCCAGACCTGACATGCTCTTCAGGATCTAGATTTGCCTCTGACATCAATTTATGCTGTGACCTTGAGCGAGCCACTTGCTCTCTTTGGACCTTTGGAATATGGAGGGTCAAATGAGATGAGTTCCAAAAGCCATCAACTCAAACACATTGCTTTTAACAGCAACGTATTGCAGAATAACAATTCTGGTTGAGGATCTGAAAATCTCTTGCTTGCTAATTCCTGAGGGCTATGGCAACACAGTCCTTGTTTTCATAACCCAGAGCTGTGTCTAGGGCCAGGCCACAGCAGCAGATGGACAGACCCAACTCCTAGATGCTTGTAATTGATCAGGACACACTATAATGAAGTAATTTTCTTGTCTTCATTCTCCGTGTCAACAGGGGCCTGTCTGCCACGCAGGAAGGGTGACAGAGTAATCTGAGCTGCAGCTGAAAACCTGCTTTTTCTCCACAGTTATTTAGCCTGCCACGAGCTGTGGCAGGCAACAGGAAAGAGTCCAGACAAGCAGGGGAATTCAGCTCCTCTCAAAATATCATACAGAAACTTTAAAAATTGAACTGATTTATGCTTTGTAATGTTTTCAATAATGTGTAAATTAAGTTAGAGATTGAATCTGGATTTAAAGAGAAATTTTATATGTTACCATTCATGAAAGCACCACAGAAAAATCTCATTGTATGACAGACGGCGTTCCTTCTACTATACCAAGAATTGCACTTTGCATAAATAATGGATTTTGGAGTAGGATATGTAACATGAATTACTTTTCATCATCAAAGAATGTTCAACATTACCTGGAGGGCTGAGAACTACCTGCGGCTATGAATCTGGGTTCAGGAGAAAGCCTCACCCCTGTAGAACCTGCTTGCAAGCTCTGTAAGCTCAAGGAGCTGCCGTGGCAACTTGGCACTGTCCTCAACCTTCTCCTTTGAGGCAGGGCCATCATAAGCCTATAATCTGTACCAAGCCAGATTCTGGATTAGGAAACAAACCTCATTCCCAGGGGGAAACTGTGGGCGACAATGCCCTCTCACCCATAGGCACTGATAAAGGCCAAGCTGTGTGACTTACAGTAGCTGAAGCCCTGGAATGTCTTTCACACACTCACTGTTTGAACCAGTGACCCATCCCCTCCACTGAGGCTTTACCATCTCGTACATACTTTTAGCCTCAGAGAATTTTGCCATAGCCAGGTTTCTGATAAATAGCACAAAACATCACTAAAGCAAACCAGTTGCAGATGGTCTTGAAACAAAGGGTTTGGAGCCAAAGTGCAGCACAGACCTGCCTGTTGTGGCCCATGGCAGGTCTACTCCATTTGTGAACAGTTGGACAAGTTCTCCTGAGAGTCAGAGGTCCTGAGTTAATCATTAAAATCCAGTCTCTTGGCTTTCTATACAATTGGAGGTGACTACAACAAAAGCTTTGGGGTGCATTGTGCTTCTGTCCTGCAAAATGTTAGTGTCACATCTGTTGGACCTATGGGAACCTTCTCATAGTATTTGCCAAGCTTAATCAAAAGGCAAAGACAATTTGACATTTGTATTACTGAAAGAATTTTCTAGAAGTTAGTAGTCTGGTTACTTCTGAAGAGCACTAGATGTTGTTTCACACTTGAAATATCATAAGTGAAAACATTTGGTAGGACATAAAGTACTACACAGTATTCAAAGGCCATGCGGAAGCTTGGAAATTAAATTGGTTACTAATGTTGGGCTACATCATTACACTGGAGAGGGATATTAGTTGCAGCATGGGATGGGACATGAAGAGACTGCAGAGAAGTTGCTCCACACTGATGGAGCAGCCAGGAAAATGGGGTCCTGGCAGTGGGAAGGAGATGTCTGGGGCTTGGACTCTGGACAGAGTAAGAGTAGGTCTGCCTTGGATGGGGCCAGTCAAAAGTTGTTTTTTTGGGAGGGGGGTCTGGGGATGGAACTCAGGTCCTTGCGCTTGCGCAGCAGGTGGTGAAACCACTGAGCTAAATCCCCGGCCCTGCCAGTTGAAAGTTAATAACCATGTGTAACAGGAAGGATTAGGGCACAAGCCATTACCTCAATAGTACCAGTAAGACAGCTCTGTTAAGTACAAGGCTTAAGGGGAAAGCTCTGGCTAAGGAGTCCATGTCTGAAACCCCAGACCCATAGCAACATTCTAGGGAAGATCCGGTTTACCGAGCCTTGCTTTTGTGCAAAAAGTTTATAGTCACATTCACAACCAGCCCATCAGATGCAATACTAATTATTATTAGTGATTACACAAACCTGGCATAAATACAAAACTATGGTTTTCAAATCATTTCTTCATCAATGAATTCATTTCTGCCTTCACAGAAAAACTTAGGAACCTAAGGCAGGTTTTAGCTTTACTTGAATAGGAGAAGTTTCTTATATAGGGTAACCCAGTCAGCCAAGGACAGAGGAAAGTTGACTAGCTGCTAGACTCAGATTTTCCCCCCAGCCACAGGCAGTTTTTAAGGACAGATCAGCACAAAAGATACTGGGTTGCCATTGGTTAATAGTTCATTTCCATAGGACTTCCCTACCCTGGGCTGCTTAGGATCTTGGCCCCTTCATTTTCCGATAGGCC
Source organism: Heterocephalus glaber (assembly GCF_053883595.1). NCBI lineage: Eukaryota > Metazoa > Chordata > Mammalia > Rodentia > Bathyergidae > Heterocephalus > Heterocephalus glaber. The sequence goes on along the minus strand of NW_028258459.1, from coordinate 1,276,040 downwards.
TGCAATTTTTTAAAACTGGATTCTGATGAGAAGTATCTGTAGTCTGATAAAGGCTAATTACAGTTAAGTAATATGAAAATTGGAACTCAAGAGAAGATTGGCTTCTACTACAGCCTAGGCAGAATAATCAAGAAATTAGCAGAAAGTGATGGCGACCATAAAGAGACACTAGAGGATAATTGATGCATTAAAATTAAAGACATGCTGGCAAGTGGTTTGTCCCTTGAGAATCCCGGCCATCTTCTTTGCTATCAGGACATAATATGACTGAAGAGCATTTGAACAAGGCAATGGCGGCTCAGTGGAGGAAATGTCTCCAGCTAGGGCTGGGATGGGGCTCAGGGACACTGGTTAATTACTAGGCACTTCTGCATGAAGTATGAGAGCCCTGGCTGGGCCCCACACTTTTAGGGTTTCTATGGCAACATAATGCAAGTACAGAGAAGGTAAATCAGAGAGGAAAAGGGTTTGAACTCACAACATCAGGAAACCTTGCCTCTTAAGTAGAGAGGCAACAGCTCCTGATCAACACAGTTGGTAATTCCAGTTATTTTAGTTGGGATATAAGGAAGCCAAGGGATTATATGTAGTGTCTAAATTCCCAAAGGAATAGCTAAGACCTATGCAGCCAGGCATTGTTGAGCTCCTTTTATATGCGCTTTAATAGATGTATGTTTTCATATATGGTCTCATTTAATCCTCAGAACAATTCATAAGGTAAAGCCAGATCTGCAAAACTAGTATTATGTTTCTTTTATAATCTGTAGGACAGTAACTTTGAAAAAGAAGATGGCATCCTCACAATTAAATATGAGGAAACTAAATCTTGACTTCAATTCTGTCCTGTATCTTGACCAATGCTCTTTGCACTACACAATGCAGATCTTAATCCAACATAAGAAACTATCAATATTTAAGGATGTGCAACAGTGGAATCCATGCTTCATGAGGTAGTGACATTCACATAGAAGCAAGATAAAACTTCCAGATATTCAGACATCAGATTAGGCCAAATGACCTCTAACCTCGTACCGACATTGAGCCGTCTGAGCCTGGCCACCTCAGAAGCACGTGCAAAGTGGGTGGGATACATGTTGTAAATAAATTCCCCATTGATCTCCAGTAGCTAGAAAGAAAAGAGATCAATGACTGACAAATTGTTCTAAATCCTTCTTTTAGCCTCCTAATCCAGAGGCTATTTACTATCCACTTCACAAAGTTCTCTAATTTGACAGCAGCTTTCTCTTTTCTTTTGCTTTAAGGTAAAGTAGAAAAATATCCATAGAAGAAAAAAGGGGCAGATGGTCCGACCTGGAAATGTAGCTTAGCATTGACAACACTTGCAGAAAATCCTGCGGGTGGGAGTGAGTTGGCCCAGCATAACAGGGTCACTGTTTTTACCAATTGACCATTTTTAGAGGACATATGATCTTACTCAAGCATTTAATGAATCTTAATCTCCACTCTCAAACTATATAATAGAATCCCTGAAAAGAATGTCCTTCACTATCCCCTCCCTTTCCTCTCTGTCATTTTTCTCAGGAACTGGGCTCATCTGCTCCCTGGCTAACCTTGAGCTCTCAACATGCTTGCTGACAGCCTTGATGTGAATTCCAACACAGTTTCCTTTGGTAATGTAATTGAAGCAAATACTCTTAAATAATTAGCCTTGGGAATACAAGTGCCTGTGAAGAGACAATCAATGTTTTATACCTTTATAGCCCATTTACTTCTCCAGAAAGATCTTAGGCAATCTAAATGCAATATTTAGCACCAATACAATGCAACCAACGTTGTTTAGAGTAAAAAATAGAAGGGCCAAATAATAATAAGATGAGAGGAGGTAGAAAAGGAGAATTCTATAGGAAGAGCTGGGTCAGAACTTGCACACTTGGATACCTTCATGGTCAGACTAGTGAGACAAATGTATGAATTAGGCCAGATGTAAGGCAATTGGTAGAGGTGAGGCCCATGGAATTGGAGACTGTGTATATGCCCCAAAGCTATGTGTTTATTGTCAAACATGGGATAGCCAAACAGAATTCATCCATAAGAAATTTTTGGCCTCCGATTTGAGACTCCCTTTGCAGATAAAGAGAATCCCTTACAAATAAGCAACAATTTGACTCGGTACTACTGGAAGAGAAGGAAAGGATGGGCAGATAAGGACCTAGAGGATCTTCAGCATCTTACAAAAACATCTATCAAGGGAGACAACCTGTTTCTTATTTCAGAGCTCTACAAAAAATTTGTTGCCTAGGTTTTTGCTAAAGGAAACTCTTGTACAACATAATGGATGGTATACTTAACTGGAGTTTTACGTAAGAAATGTACTGATACTCTACATATGGTATCTATTATATGGACCTTCGGGAAAATGCAAGTGCATGACGTTAAGCTGTAGTTCTGTAAAGGCAATCTCACTGGGAACAGAATGATAGAGACCAGGTCTGTAGCTCCCTAGAGCTCTGGTATGAAATACGGATAACATTTTGAAAATGTGGAAGAATTCCCTAAAATTGGCACTCTTTAATATCAACAGCTTCCTCTGGGCTTTTGACAGGAACTGTAATGCAGATAACTCAAACTAAACATCCCTAGAGAGGCCTGAAAATAAGGGGAGATGCTTTTCAAAGTTGACAGAGAGAGGATCTATATGCAACTCCGCATGCATGTAGCCAGAGAATCACCTGTAGGCTCGGCCTGTGCTTGTCTCAGAGGGCAGTTTCATTCATACATCTGGGGTGTATTGTTTCTTTCCCCAGCCAGCCTTTGGCTAGAACACATCTGTGCATACCACAAATACACAAGGGGCCATGATCACATCCATTCCCACAGCTTTAAATACCAAGTGTGCGCTCATAGCTTCCAAATTGATATTTCTAGTCTAGACCTCTCCCCTGAGCTTCAGACTTGCATAGTCAACTGTTCTCTTTACATCTCCCTTTGGACATTTCATGAGCATCTTAAATATTGCATAGCCCAAGCTAAAGTCCTGAATTTTAAGTCCTCCAGATTTGTTTCTTTCCCATTCATGTCCACCTCTGTAAATGGCATCAACATCTCCCCCAACTAATCAAGCCAGAAACCTGAGAGATGCAATCAATCACTCTTGATTCCCACTTCTTGAGATCACACACTAGGGCACAGCCTTAAAGAATGTGGGCTTTGAAGTCCACAGCCTGGGTTTGAATATCAGGGACACTTTTTAGTCAGTTATGTGATCTTGTGCAAGTCATTCGAAATCTCCAAGACTCATTTTTGAAACTAAAATAATAGTAACACCTATTTTTAGAGTATTAGGAGAATCAAATGAGATAGAGCATAAGAACCTCTTAGAATATTAGCCAATGCTAAGTAGTACGTGTTCAGTAAATACTGAAGTCATTATCCTCTTTTTCACATTGCATTCTCTCTAGCAGTAGTTTTATTCTTCCAAAAAATCTAGATAATACAGTCTATACTACAGGGATGTTTGAATGAGATAAAGTTCATATAGCACTTGAGTGGCAAATCCTCAAGAAATATTACCTTTTATTGGCAATGATCCTTATTATGTGAAAGTACCAAGGAGTAGGAAAAATAATTCATTTATTTATTATGACGAAACAAATATTTTAAGCATCTACTAAAAAAAGACATTTTGATAGACAACTTGGAATGGAGTAATGATCAAAGAAAGATCCCTCGTGAGGGTTCATTTTCCCGGTGGGGGTCAAGTGAAACAATAACCGTAATAAATAAGTCAACTGAATAGTATGTTACTTGGCGAAAAGTGCTTACTAGAAAGAGTAAAGAATAAGAATAAGAAGAATAAGAAGAAAAATTAAAAGAGTTTTGGAGAGGAGTGTAATTTTAAGAGGAATGTCAGAGAAGGCCTCCCTGAGACACTGTCATTTGAGAAAAAGCATCAAGGAGAGAGGAGTAAACCAAGTGGATGTCTAAGGAACGAGGATTCTGGGTAGGGTCAAAAGCCCTTGCCAAGGCCCTTAGTCAGGCACATGGCCAACTTGTCTGAGGAACCACAGAGGCCAGCATGGTTGAAGTGGAAGGAGTGAGGAGGAGAGTGGTAGCAGATGAAATCAGATAGATAACAGGGACTGCAGTATGGAGGACCTTATAAAACCTTGTAAGGACATTGACTGTTACCATGAGTGAGATGAGGAGCCAGTGGAAAATTTCAGTGATAGAAAAAAAAGTTTTTAAAAGATTCATTCTGCTTGCTGTTGCACCAAAGTAAGCAAGAGATAATGGCAGCTTGAATCAGAGTAGCGGTGGGGATGGTGACAAGTGTTTGGGTTCAGAATGTATTTTGAAGGCAGAACTCAAGGGGTTTGCTGACTGGCTATGAGGTATTTTTAAAAAGGAGCCACAGATGATTTGAAATATAGGAATCTGAAAGATCTGGTTTCAAACTGTAGCTACTATACTTGGCTGCAAGTGGCAAATTACCATCACTGCAGTTCAGGCCGCAGGCACCTAAAACCCAGAGAGAGATGAATTTCTCCACTTAGAAGAAATTCATTCCCAAGTGAGTGAAGAATTAAGCAAAAAGCCAATGACAGAAAGATATCTGGACAATTCCCACACTTCTAGAAGTGAAAAAAAACACAGTGTTAAATATTCCACAAATGGTCAGTAAAATTTTAAAATATATTTAACAGAAAGAAATGAAAATGCAATATAACCAAATCTACAGGATGCAGCTAAATGTGGTGTAGAGGAAAAGGTATAGCACTAACTGTTTATTTTAGAAAAAAGGGAAGGTCTCAGATGAATTATCTAAGTTTCCAAGTCAAGATACAAACAAACAAACCAACAAAAACAATCAAGGAAAAGAAAGGAAATAGTAAGGATAACAGTAGAAATTAATGGAATTGAAAATTCACAATACAGAAAATCAATAAAACCAAAATTTGCTGAAAAGATTAGTAAAGTTGATGCTTGGCATGACAAAAAAAGAAAGGGAGAAAGAAAGTGGGAGAATGAAGACACAAATTATCAAAATTAGAATAACGTTGAGGATATCTTTACAGACCACACAGATAATAAAAGAACAATATGAGAATAATGTGAATTCGATGTATATACATTTGACAACTTAGATGAAATAGACCAATTCTTTGGAAACTATAAGCAAACAAAACTCATCAAATAAATCCATAATCTAGATAGTACCATATTTCCCTGAAAATAAGACTTACTGGAAAATAAGCCTTAGCATGATTTTTCAGGATGCTTGTAATATAAGCCCTACCCTCAAATAAGTCCCAGTTAAGATGGTCAGTCAAACAGATGCATTTAGTATGTTTGTTGCAACATACAATGGATGTATTGAATTGTAAAATAATAATACTAATATATTCAATATAAATAATATTGTTGATGTTGATATTTAAAATAAATGATAATATAAATTATAATTAAGTATTTGTAAATATCCAAGTGGGCGCCTTTGGACAAGAGGCAAATGCCTATGGAAACAGATGAACACAGGCCTTAGTGCCGAGGGACCACTGGGTACCACAGACACAACGGGCAGGAATAATGTGTGCACTTGATAAGGAAAAGACATGCTCATGTCTAACATGAGTCTTCATCATTCAATAGGTCCTGTGTTGTAACAGACATCACGCACTCGTGTGAAATACACAAATGTTTTTGGGTTTTGGTGCCTGCAATTTTTTGGCACTTTTGTGTGGACCATCATTCTTTTTTTGATCATAATGAAGTTTACTGGTGCAGTTTAGATATACATAATGATCACATTCATTGTATGGAATTTGTACCTGTACATGATATATCTTGATTTATATTTTTCCCATTCCTCTCCCCTCCCTTCTACCCCTCTTCCACTTATTTACAAGAGCTTTGTTTCCATCTTATCTTTCTTTTCTCATTTTTTTTCTTTTCCCCTCCTTCCTTTCCCTCTCCCCCCTCCCTTGTGTCCCTTCCCTTTTGAACATTTTCTTCATATTTCATAATAGCTATTATGTGTTTTATGGACCATCATTGTTAACTGTCATCATTTTTTGTTTCCATTCCTATTTCCTAAGTCTTCAATTAACACTTGATTTAATGGAAACTTGTAAGTGGAAGCCTAGCCTGCAAAAGGTCATTACTTGGGTGAAGAATTCATGAGATAAAATCACTGACAGCTGTGTTGCCAATGCACTATGAGCAGTGCTCATTTTAAGGACAGCTCTGTTGCTGGACATGAGAGATTGGGCCCAATGGTTCTACAGGAAATGGAGTAAAAAGAAATTCAGACTGGAATACAGGGTTTGAAGAGTTATGACAGTGTTCCAGAAGAAGATGATAAAACTGCTTTTGAGTAAATGTAGATTGTTGTACATGAAAAAAAAAAAAAGACATGCCCTGAAAATAAGCCATATTGCATCTTTTGGAGCAAAATTAATATAAGGCCTGGTCTTATTTTCAGGGAAATATGGTACTACGGTTTTAGAGGTATCAAATCTATAGTTTAAATACTTTCATAAAGTTAATCTGCACTCCAAGATAGATTTATTGCAGAATATCACCAAACACTTATAGAAGATAAAACACCCATTTATGTAATCTCTTCCTGAGATCAGAAAGGGAGGGAATACTACCCAACTAATCTTATGAGGCCATCATTGCTGTGATACTAAGCCAGACAAAATAATTACAAGAAAAGTACAAGCCAGTGTTCCTTGTGAACCCAAAGTTCTTCAAGAAAATGTCTAATAAAAAGAATAATGTCACAGTCAAATGGAATCTATCTTGAAATTGCAAGGTTGGTTCCATATTATTATGGTTAATAATCAATGAATGTAATATGCCATATTAAACAGTATAAAGATAGAACCATAGAGAAGAATTCGACAAAACCAATATCCATTTATGATAAACATATTTTCAACAGATGAGGAACATCTACAGAAATATCTATAGCTAGCATTTTTCTTAATGGTTATAAAATGAATGCTTTCCTGTTAATTTGAAAGCAATATCATATTAAATAACATATTGAAAATCTTACCATGGGAAAGAAAGAAAAACAACCAAATGCCATACAGATTGGAAAGGAAGATGTATAATCCCCATGTTTTATTTGACATGATTGTTTATATAAAAAACCTAAGCAATCTACAAGAAAACCCTACAAATAATAAAGGAGTTCATCAAAATCACAGGACACAGGACAGAGGGTCCATATATAATAATCTGTCTCTATATACTAGCCATGAACATTTGGAAACCAAACTTTTAAAAAATATTGCTTGCAATGCCATTTCAAAAATAAATTACTTAGGTATAAATCTAGCAAAATATGTATTGGATGTGTATATTGAAAATTATAAAACATTTATTAAAAAACTAAGTAGAAAGAAAAATTATCTAAGTATATCAATTCTCCCAAAACTATACATATATAATGAAATTCCCATCAGAATGGCAGAATTTTTTACAGATATATACAAGCTGTTTCTAAAATTTACATAGTAAGGGGAAAGAACTAGAATACCCAGAACACTTCTGAAGGAATAAAGTTAGAAGACTCATACTACCAAATTTTACAAATTATTATAATAAATATAGTGTGGTATTGGCAGATTTTGACAGATGTAGAGAATAAATAGAACAGAGCTGAGTCCAGAAAATGACCCACAAAAAGTATGCTCAGTTCACATCTTTCACAAACAAAGGGTAGTCTTTACAACAAATGATGTTAGAAAAATTGGATATAAATAAACAAAACAAACAAACAAAATCTTACTCTACCTAACATCATAACTTATAAGTAAATGGATCATCCATCTAAATGTAAAGAATAATACTTTAAAATATTTAAAAGAAAATACAAGGGAAATCTTAAGTTTGTGTGAGTTTAAGTCAGGCAATGTATTCTTAGACATGACCAGTGGACTAATTAAATAAAAAATTGATAAATATTGCTATGCAAAAAAACTTTGCTATGCAGAAAAATCTTCTAGGAACACAAAAAAGAAAATCAAAATGCCAAGAAAAGTAATATATATAACTTATATATATGATATATATGACTTTTACTAAGAACACATGAAGAAATTCAATAATAATTCAACAATAAGAAAACAACCTAACTAGAAAGTGAGTGAAAGCACTGAAAAGACACTTTACCAAAGAGGATAATGGATGATGATCAGTATGCAAATAGAAAGAAGCTCAGCACAACTAGCTATCAGGGAAATGCAAATTAATACCACAATAAATTATTACTACATACCTATCAGAATGTCTAAAAATTTAAAAATAATGACAAATGAAATGTTGAAAAGCAGATTGAGCAACTGAATCTCAAACATTCATTTTTTTATTAGGGAAGTGCAGTTTTATTTTAATGTAACAAAAGTAGATATTAATAAAGAAAATATAAAAATCATTCTATGAAAAATAATTTTTCATAACAAAAACTTAGAGAATAACAATGGTAAATACACTGTGTATCATGATCTTAAAAGAATACATTTCAAATTGCTAATCTATATCTCAACTCATTTCCTAATAATACTATAAATTTTTGCATAAAACATATTAATTATTAACAAAGTATCTCAAACTTGGTATAATTTTGAACAATTTCTTCCTACTTCACAATATCTATTATATATTTTGGTCCTTATTTATACTTTCAATTTCTCACACCAGAGAGACAAAGCGACAATTTACACATATGGGCCCAATTTATTTCACTTACAAGTACAGTCTCAAGTTGCATCCATTTAGCTATAAATGCTTAAGTTTATCCTTCTTTATGGCTGAGTAGTGCTCCATTATATAAAAAAAACACGTCTTCTTTATTGATTCATTGGTTGATGGGCATTTGGGCTGTTTCCAAGATTTAGCTATTACAAACTGTGCCGCTATAAACATGGGGGTGCATATATTGCTGTGGTATGATTCTTTTAATTCTTTCAGGAAGATACCAAGAAGTGGAATAGCTGGGTCAAATGGGACCTTTAATCCTAGTTTTTTGAGAAATCTCCACACTGATTTCCACAGTGGTTCCACCGGTCTACACTCCCACCAGCAGTGGAGCAGGGTTCCTTTTTCCCTCAGCCCTGCCAGCATTTGTTATTGGTTGATTTCTTGATAGCGGCCATTCTTTGTGGGGTGAGGTGGAATCTCAGTGTTGTTTTCATTTACATCTGTCAAATGACCAGTGACGTTGAACATTTTTTCATATAGTTATTTGCTGTTTCTACTTCTTCATCTGAGAAATGTGTATTCATCTCAGATGTCCATTTTTGAACTGCATCTTTAAATTTGGGTGGACTAATTTTTTCAATTCTTTACATGTTCTAGATATTAGTTCTTTGTCTGAGGAACCACTGGCTAAATTTTTTCCCATTCTGTGGGTTATCTTTTCACTCTGTTGGTGGTTTCTTTTGCAGTGCAAATGCTTTTTAATAATATGAGATCCCAGTTGTTGATTTTTTTGTAGTATTTCCCATGCAGTCTGAGTTTTAAACATGAAGTTTTGGCCCTTCCTATGTCCTCAAGAATGTAACTCATGTATTCTTTTTTTTTAGAGTAGGAAAAATTTATTGGGAGAAAGAAACTTCTGCCTAAGAGAGAAAGAAGGGGGACCGGAAAGTGGGATGCCTGCCCACCCCACTTTTCAAGGATGTTTTATACAGCAAAGCCATGTGGTGAGGCGGGTACAAAGTGGGACAAAACTATAAGATCCAATGGAAATTTACAAGGTGGGCATGAGGTGGGACAAAACCATGACCAACCAATAAGATTACAAGCACAGTCACCCAGGTAATATTGATTAAATGGGGGAGCAAGTCATGTAGCAAGTGTACAAGGATTTTCAGTAAGGGTGGGAGTCAGGGATATTTCCTGGAGAGGCTGGGTTAAGACCTTGCCCCCCCCCAGGTGATTGATACCTGTTTACAATATCAATCACTGCTATTCATCCTACGCGGCTGTGGTAGTTTCTCTCCTTTTACAGTGCTGACCTTCAGTGAATGTGTCTTCACTCTCCTCCATGTTGGCTCCTCATGGGCTGGTCCTGTCTGACTGCCTACAAGCTATCTAATCAACTTACCTGTCTGCAATATTTACCCCTCTGAAGAAGTACCCCTAACTGCTGTGAGGGGCAAAGGGCGAAGACCGTTCTGGCTACTTCCAGCTGAAGAGGGCTGTAGTTGTGATCAACAGTTAGAGTTACTCTACAGAGGGTCTACCTAAAGGCCTTTGATAGGCATTGTCATCTTGGTAGCCATATAGCTTTGAGAGTGGAAAAGCCAAAGAAACAATTAAGAATACAGGGGCTAAATTATAAGGTCAGCAGGATGGAACTTGTACATTCTTGATAGGAATTCAAGATGATACAGTCACTCTCTAAAAATTTAGCAGTTTGCTGTTTTTATTATTTTTATTAGTACATGTTTGCAGCATATAATGTTTACATTCATCTTAGGGAGTGAGTACATGTACCTGATATATCTTAGTTCTTTTCTATTCCCCTGCCACTCCTCTACCTCTTCCCTCCCTCCATCTCTAGACTCCTGGCCCCATTTTTTATTCTTTTCTTAGTTCATGTTTGAGACACATAATGATCACATTTATTGTGGGAAGTTGGTACATGCACATGACACATCTTCATTCTTTTTACATCCCATTCCCTTTCTCCTTCTCCTACCTTCCATCTCTTAGACCTCTTCCCCTTTGCAAAAGATCTATCTCCCTGTTTCTTTTTATCCATCTATTATTTTGCTTCTTACTTTATTTATACTTTGATTTGACATATGAGAGAAACCATATGGTATTTAAGCTTGTGTATCTGATTTATTTCACTTACCATTGTTTTCCAGTTGCATCCATTTTCCTACAAATGACTCAAATTAATTCTTCTTTATAGCCCAGTAGTATTCTACTGTGTATAGATACCACATTTTCTTTACCCATTCATCTGTTGATGGACATATAGGCTGCTCCCAAGATTTAGCTATTATAAATTGTGCTGCCATAAGCATTGGTATGCATGTATTGTTGTAATATGATATCTTTAACTCTTTCACGAAGATGCCTAGAAGGGGAATAGCTAGGTTGAATAGAATTTCTATTTTTAGCTTTTTGAGGAATCTTCATACTGATTTCCATAATGGCCATACTAGTTTACATTTACACTAGCAATGTAGGAGGGTTCCTTTTACACTACAGCCTCATTGACTTTTGCTATTATTTGATTTCTTGATGATTGCCATCCTTTCTGCTGTAAGATGAAATTCCAAAGTTGTTTTAATTTGCATTTCTCTAATGGCCAGTGATGTTGAACATCTTTCATGTATTTATTAGCCCTTTGTATTTCTTCTTCTGAGAAGAAAGAAATTAGGAAAACAACACTATTTTCAATTACCTCAAGAAAAAAATAAATACTTAGAAATTAACCTAACCAAGGAAACGAAAAACTCCACAATGAAAATGACAGTACTGTGAAAATGAAGATGGAAGTGATTATCAGAAAATGAAAAGATATCCCCTGTTCCTGGATAGACAGAACTAATATTGTCAAAATGGCCATACTTCCAAAACTACTATGCAGATTTAATGCAATCCCAATCAAAATACCAACAGCATTTCTCACAGAACTAGAAAAAATAATTCTAAAATTCATATGGTGCCGGAAAAGACCCAGAATAGGAAAACCAATCCTGCCAACAAGAGCAAAGCAGGAGGCATCACACTCCTGGACTTCAAATTATACTGCAAAGCTACAGTGATTAAAAAAATAGCATGTTACTGGCCCAAAAACAGACATGGGGCTCAATGGAGCAGAATAGAGATCACAGAAATAACCTTAGACACATTCAGTTACCTTCCATACACTGGAAGAAAGACAGCCTCTTTCACAAATGATGCTGAGATAACTGGCTATCCACATGCAGAAGATTGAAGCTAGACCATACCTCTCACCATGTACTAAACTAAAATCAAAATTGATCAAAGATCTAAATATTAAAACAAAAATACTTGGACTGCTGGAAGGTAAAATGGATAAAACTCTTGAAGTTGTAGACATAGTCAAGGATTTTCTGAACAAAACTTTAATTGCACAAGAAATCACTGCAAGAGTCAACAAATGGGATTATATGAAATTAAAAATTTCTACATGGCAAAGGAAACAACAAACAATAAAGAGACAACCCACAGAATGAGAAAAAAGTTGTCAGCCATACCTCAGACAGAAAATTAATATTTAGAATATATAAGGAACTCAAAACAATTAGACCCCCAAAATAAAAAATCCAATCAATACATGGGCAACTGAAATGGCAGTTTGCTTTTAAAGTTAATGGTACATTGGGCCAGGGATTTAGCTCGGGAGTTCCATCGCCTGCCTTGCAAGAACAAGGTCCCGAGTTCGATCCCTGGTACCAAAAAAAAAAAAAAAAAGAATTAAAGTTAGTGGTACATGACCTGTCAGTAGTAGAAGTCTATGGCATTTTTCCCAGAAAAATAGAACTCATGTCCATACAAAAACTTACACATCTCTGCTTATGGTATTTTTCTTTTTAATAGCTCCCAAATTAGAAACAACTCAGATGTCGCCAATAGGTCAATGGATAAGCAAACATGCATGTATTGGAAAACAACTTAGGAATAAAAACAGTGAACTGTTCATACAGGTGTCCAACTTCGACAGAGGTCAAAGGCATTGTACTGATTCAGAGCTGATTCAGTGTTGTTTTAATTTGCATCTTTCGAATGACCAGTGATGCTAAACATTTTTTCAAATATTTGTTTGTCATTTGTACTTCTCATTTGGGAAGTACGTATTCATCTCAGATGCCAATTTTTGGATTGGGTCTTTAAATTGTGTCTTTATATTGTATCTCCCACTTATATAACATTGTTCAACAGGCAAAACTTAGTGGAAAAGAACAATATATTGTAGTGTTATATAGATTTATATGGCTATTGAACTATGAACTTCTCAAGCAAATCATACTGCAACCAACTTTGCCCCTCCAACCTCTTACACATAGGAGGCAGACTTCAAAGGGGCTCGATGGAAGAACACCGTCTTTAAAACTCATGTTGGAAGACACAGCTAGGCAGATTCAGAAACAGAACCCAGGTAATGATCTTTCATATTTACACACCTCTATCTATAATACCCAGACATAGTGACTAATAGAGGACATCTTCTCTAAGAAAATTAAGCATTATCTGAGCTCCCCCACATAGGTGCTGAATTGCTGTGTGCATCAGCCAAACTAACAGACAAAACCATCACAGAAGTGGCCTCACATCAAGGATTTCCACACGTTCATGAGTTGAACTCTTGTTGACATAGTTAAGGGGACTTTCATCATTCATAGTCTTCTTGACTACAAAATATATGGTAAATTGGCATGGCACCCTCAACCATCTTGCAAACATTTTCTAAAGAACCACCAATGGCAATTTTCAAACAGGTCTTCTATTACTTCAGATTCTGATGATTTCAGGCCAAATCCTTAGCATAATTTTTATAGAGGTCATATTGTCAGTTTTGTGAAATTTGGCAAGCTATGAGTTGTTTTGGGGGTTTTTTGTTTTTGTTTTTGTTTTTTTGGCACCGGGCATCAAACTCAGGACCTTGTGCTTGCGAGGCAGGAGATGGAACCGCTGAGCTAAATCCCCAGCCCTATGTATTGTTTTTATTGGTTTACAAAGGTAGTATTTCTTATGCTTTTGTACTTTTGAGGCTAGAATTCAGCAGTTGTCCATTTGCTAATGTTTATAAGATTGGTAGCTGATACTACACACATGCACATACGTATACTATCAACATTTGTAGAGATTGTAGCAAGCAGATATGGGCACAATATCCCATATTGGCCAATCAAACTTTCTTTCACCATCCAAATCAATTATATGTCTAATGGGCCCTGATTCTAGTCTTTTCTGTCATAAACAGATTTGAATATTCCTAAGGCAAATCACACAAAATAAATGAATTCAGCAAAATAAATCTTTTTGCAAATTAACATTAAAAATTTATTATTTACCCACTCAGATAGCTAATCCTGCAGACTAGTGTCTCCATGAAAGCATCTATCAAAGCTTGTGCTCTCTGCTGTGAATATTGCCCATGGAAATCCCACACTATCACATCCAGTTCACATCCAGAGGCTCATATGTCTGGAATTTACTGGCATCTGTCTGCTCATGCATCCAGGCTGGCCAGGTCACTGCTATGGGTCAATGTCCTGCATCCCACATGATAAGAGTAGTTTGGAGGAAATGCAGACTATAGAAGCTCCCAGGTTATTTGTCTATTTGGTGTGGGCCACTTGTTCTTGCTCTGCCAATGTCTGTAGCTTGACAGTTTTCAGCAAGGGCTTCACAATAGACTGAACTGAGAAGATTCTTTAAGCATAGCCATGACCAGAATCCACACAAGAGCACTTAACTCCAAATCTCTAGAGGTGAAGCCAGTCATTAATAGAGTGAAATGTTTAAAAAAAAGAGAGTGAAGTGTCTCTAGCTGTTTCCAGTGTGGATTCACAGTTCAAACATATTCCTCTGGATCAAGCACAGTCATAGACACTCTCGTTCAGTCATTGTGGCTAAATTTCTAATTTCACTTGTGATTTTCCTATTCTACAAGGACTGGGTGAAAATAGATTTGCATTTTGGGAGGAACTTGGCCTTCTAAAGAAATCACTATTCATAAAAGTATTAGGGGAGGAAGAAAGAAATGTGTAGTCAAGTAGGCCCTGGACTCTCCTTGAGGTTATTCCTCAAGTCATACAACTTTTCAGCACATTCTTCCTTTACTCCTGAGGTTTAGGAGCTTTGAGCTATGATGCAGCTTCACTAGGCTGAGTAGTAAGAGTGGCCAAGGGATTAAAGTTTTTCTCCAAGCCACATGCTCACAGTGGCATCCTTGGGGAGCCTTATAGAACAAGCTCAGTATGCTGTCTGCATGGAAAAGTCAGTGGACATTTAGTCCCACTCGATTTAAATGATTTCAGTTTACTAACACAAGCATAACTTAGGAGTGTATAAAACAATAGCTATAATAAACTACAAAGATATCACATGAAAGAATATTGTTAAAATTCCCATACTATCCAAAGTGATATAAAGATTTAAAGTAATCTCTCTCAAATTTCCAATGTCATTATTCATAGAAATAGAAAAATCTAAAATTTGTATGGCACCACAAATAGCCAACATAATTTTGAACAGAAAGAACAAAGTGATAGATATCACACTATCTGGTTTCAGATATACTACAAAACTGTATAAGCAAAACAGCATGAGACTAGACATAAGAACAGGCATATGAATCAATGGAATAGGCTAGAGAGCCTCAAAAAATCAACTTATTGATATTTGACAAAGATGCCAAGAATACACATGGACGAAAGGATAATCTCTTCAATAAATGATTCTAAGAAAACTGTTTACCAAATGCAGAATGAAGTTAGGCACTCATCTCAGAACATGCCAAAATTATACTCAAAATGGATCAAAGTCTTAAACGTAGGACCTAAAATTTTAAAACTACTGGAAGAAAACATAATGGAAAAACACTATGACATTGGTTTGGGCAATTACTTTCGAATAACACAGCAAGAGCACAAGCAACAAAAGGAAAAATCAGCAAATTAGCTTCTGTGCAGCATTAGAAACAATCAAAGCAGTGAAAACACACTCATGGAGTACTAGGAAATATTTCTAAACCATATGACAAATAAGGGTTAATAGAAAAATATGTATGAAACTCAAAGAACTCAATAGTGAGAAAAAAAAATAACCTGACTAAAAATGGGCAAATAACTGATTATATATTTCTCAAAATAAGAAATTTAAGTGACCAAGAGGTGTATAAAAATGATCGCTAATCATTAGGGAAATTTAAATGAAAACAAAAATGAGACGTGACCTCCATCCTGTTAGAATGGCTATTCCCAAAGGGAGAAGACATAAAAAGTACTGGCAAAGATATGGAGAAAAGAGAAGCATTGCATACCATTGGTGGGGATATAAATTAGTTTACCATTATGGAAATCAGTTATGAAGGTTTCTCAAAGATTAAAAATAGAACTATCAAATGATCCAGTGGCCCACTACTGAGTATATGCTATGGTTTAAATGTCTTCCCCAAAACACATGTGGAAAAATTTTATTTATCTTTTACTTCATTAGTACATGTTTGCAGTACCTACATTTTGCAATCATCTTGGGTAGTTGGTACATGTATGTATTGTAGTATGTTTCTTTTCTTAATCCTCTTCTTCCCCCTCCCACCTTCCTCCTCTAGTTCACCTTTCCCCCTTTTCATTCTTGCTGATATTAATCTTAGCTCATGTTCATGGCATATAATGTCCACATTCATCGGAGCTATTAGGATCCCATACCTAGCATGCCTTCGCTCCATCTATTTCCCCCCTTCCCTCCCCCCACCCCTCACCCTTGGTCCCCTGGACCCCTTCCCATCTGCAAGAGATCCATTCCCTTGTCTCCTTCTATCCTTCCTCTATCTCTCTTAGTTTGTACTTTGCCCTACTCAGATAAAAGATATCATATGTTATACAAGTTTGTGTGTCTGATTTATTGCACACAACATTATATTTTCCAGGTGCATCCATTTTCCCACAAATGCCTCAAATTTGTCCTTCTTATACCACATTTTCTTTATCCAGTCATCTGTTGATGGGTATACAGGTTGTTCCCAGGCTTTTGTGATTATGAATTGTGCTGCTACAAACATTGGTAATCATGAATCACTGTAATATACCTTGGGACCATACAGAAAGTCCCCACAAACAAGAACCTCATCAGGTACTTCCACAATATCTTGAACTTAGCAAACTTTAGAACTGTGGACAGGACAAATCTTTATTTTTTAATGATTACTCAGTCTGTGGCATTCAGCTATAGCAACAGAAAATGGATTAAGACAATTCATATTATAGGAATTGAAATCCATGTGTCAAGAGATATCTGTACTACTATGTGTGTGCCAGCATTCTCCATAATAGTCAAGATACAGAATTACCCTAGTGACCATCAGCAGATGAACAGATGAAGAAATTTTGGCATATATAATGTGTATCATAAACACATACACAATGTATGTTACATATCTACAATGGGATATTATCCAGCCCTAAAAGAAGGAAATCCTGTCATTTGCGACAATATGGATGAATCCAGAGGGTATTGTGTTGAAGGAAATAAACCAGATACAGTAAAACAAATGCTTGACTCTCAAAACTTTGGGAGGCTGAGTCAGTAGGACTGTAGGTTTGATTCCAGCCGTGGCAACTTAATGACAGTGAGACCTTGTCTCCAAAATGGGAGGGGGTTTCTGGAGATGTAGTTAAATGCAAAGGCCCTAAATTCAAACCCCAGTACCAGAAATCCTGCGTAATCTAACTTATATGTAGAACCTAGAAATGCAAGCTCATAGAAGCACAGAGTAAAATGATGGTTACTGGGAACTGTGGAGTGGAGACTAGTGAGATTTGGGTCAAAGATACAAATTTTCAGTTAGATAGGAGAAATATGTTCAAAAGGTTTATTGTATGTCACGATAAGCATAGATAATATCATACATCGCATACTTGATAATTGCTGAGAGGGTAAATTTTAAG
Organism: Heterocephalus glaber; assembly: GCF_053883595.1. NCBI lineage: Eukaryota > Metazoa > Chordata > Mammalia > Rodentia > Bathyergidae > Heterocephalus > Heterocephalus glaber. The sequence continues at coordinate 1,258,407 of NW_028258459.1, read as the reverse complement.
TGTTCTTACCACAAAAATCACAATAAATGTGTGAGTTAATGCATATGTTAGCTTGATTTAGTCATTTTATAACATATGCTTGCATCAAAACACCAGTTTAAACAGCATAAACATACAATTTTGCTTGTCAACTCAAAAATAAATTTACAAATAATAACTATAATCATACCTGACATATATTGCCAAATGTGAAATGTTTTATGTATAATAATTGATTTAATTTTTATAACACCCTATTCAGTAGGTATTACTATTTTATAGACAGTGAAACTGAGGCATAGAACCATTAAGTAACTTGCCCAATATCACTAATAGCTAGTAAGTGGCAAAATCGAAATACAAATGCAAGCAGGTTGTCTCCAGATCATGCGTGCATAGTCACTTTGCTTCTTCCACTAGCAAATCACTCCTCTTACTTTCCTTTGTTTGACTTCTGGCTTTGTACTTTGACTCCTGTTCCCCTCTACACTTAAGCTTATTGCCATGTCTTAGGGTTGTTTTCTGCCTTGACCTTTGCCCTCACCTTTCAGAATAGCCCTTTGATTTCTTACCCTTTGTCTCCATCCACTAGGACCACACATCAGGCCTACTCCCAGTAATACCATGTGCTGCCCATCCCACTTCAGGCTCCATATTGTTTGTGACATAGTGACATGCATCCTCTCCATCCCAGACCCTCTACTCCAGACATGCTCAGAATGACCCTAACTCTCCCAGGATGCCATGTCCAGGCCTGAGCTCACCACTGGGGAAACCTGGCTAAGGTGGTAGAATAAAGCTAACATAGGAGCTACTTAACAGACCAAACTGCAAACAAAGAACTATGTGCTGCCCCTCATATTAGGCCCAGGAGCTGGTTTAATCCCATTCATCAAGGCCAGGCCTCACTCTTCCATGCTGGGTTTCAAAAACCTGGCAAGATTCTTTTAAATTTTTCTTACATTAAATTTTCCCACTGACATGTAATATCCATACATATTTATGAGGTATAAAAAGATGTTTTGATTTTACAAATATATTAGGCAGTGATCTACTCAGGGTAATTAGCATATCCATGACCTTAAACTTTTATCACTTTTTTATGGTAAGTACGTTAAAATTCTTCTCTACTAACTATACTGAAATATATGATTTATTGTTAATGATATTCACTCTGCCATAGACCACCAGAAAGTGTTCCTCTTGTCAAACAATAACATTTTATCTCTTGTTAGAGACCATTATCATGATAAGTCAACTTGTCTGGATTAAGAGATACCTAGCAGATTAGCAAAGCACAGTAGTTTGGGTGTGTCTGTCAGGTATTTGCAGAGATGATCCACATGTAGACTGTAAACTGAGAGGCGAAGACCTAGCCAGGTCGTGGGTGGACCCATCCCATAGGCTTGTAGCCTGGGTTGAATAAAAATGAAAGAAAAGGGAAGTTGGTAGGTGTTGAAAATCTCCATTCTGCTTGACCTGGTGCATTTTTTGCTGCCATCACCTGTGGACATGAGACCCCAGCCTCTTCAGCCTTCAGCGCAGACTCACACCGGTGAATCTACAGGGAGCTCCCAGACTTGACTGGCACTGCATCCTTGGTTTCTCTTTTTCTGCAGCTTCCATCTTCAACTCTCCAGCACACAAGCAGCCATTGTGGACTCTCCTGCCTCTGATCCTGGAAGACGACCTGATAAATCCCATTGTGCAACATAGGCTATTTTCTATTGATTCTCTCTTCATAGAGAAGCCTAACCAGTATAGATCTCTCCCCACCCCACCCCCACTCTCCTAGCCTCTGCTAACCACTATTCTGCTCTCAACTTCTATGAGATCAACTGTTTTAGATTCCACATACAAATGAGGTCATGCAACGTTTGTTTCTCTGCACTTGACTTATTTTGGTTAACACAATGCCTTCCAACTCTACCCATGTTGTCACAAATGACAGGATTTCTTTCATTCTGTGGACAAATAATCTATTTTATTTACATGCCTAATTTTCTTTATATGTTAGTCTATTGATGGACATACAGGTTGTTTCCATATCCTGACTATTGTGAATAGTACTGTAATTAAACATGGGAGCACAGATATCCTTTGACATGTTGACTGCATTTTATTTGAGTATACACCCACCAGTGGGATTGCTGGATCATATCATAGTTCTATTTTTTTTACTTCACTGATAAATCTCCATACTGCTCTCTATAACAGCTTCACTAAATTAAATCCTCACCAGCAGAACACAAGGGCTTCTCTTTCTTCACATCCTCACCAACACTTGTTATTTTTTGTCTTCTTGATGCTAGCCATTCTAACTGGGCTGAGGTGATATCTCATTGTGATTTTGATTTACATGTCTCTAATGATTAACGAGATTGAATATTTTTTCCATATATCTGTTGGGCATTTGTACTTCTTTTGGAAATTGTCTATTCAGGTCCTTTGCACATTTTTAGTTGTGTTATTTATTTTTCTGCTGTTGAGTTGCTTGAATCCTGTATGTATTGTGGATATTAACCCCTTGACAGACGTATAGTATGCAAATATTTTCTTTCATCCTGTAGGTTGTCTCATTGCTCAGTTGATTTTTTTCCTTTGGCATACAGAAGATTTGTCAACTTTTGTTTTTGTTTTCTGTATACATGGGATCCTATCCAAAAATATCATTGCCCAGCCCAAAATCCCGAAGCACATCATATATCTTTTCTTTTAGTAGTTTCATAGTTTCAAGTCTTTCATGTAAGTCTTTGATCAATTTTGAGTTGATATTTGTAATTGATCAAAGATATGGGTCTAGTTTCATTCTTTTGCATGTGGGTATCTAGTTTTTTCCAACACTAGTTATTGCAGACACAGTCCTTTCAACATTGTATGTTATTGGCACCTTTGTCAAAAATCAGTTGGCTGTAGGTATGTAGTTTTATTTCTAGAGTCTTTCTTCTGTTCCATTGGCTTGTGTGTCTGTTTTTATGCCAGTGCTTGATTAATATAGCTTTGTGATATATTTTGAGATCAGGAAATATGATTCCTCCAATGGGATGCATACATGCAACATAGAGGATTTGTAGGGCAGTGAAACTATTCTGTATAACACTCTCATGGTGGATACACATCATGATACATTTGTCCAAACCCATACAATATATAAAACTAAAGTGAACCCTAATGGAAGTTATGGAATTTGGGTTATTATGTTATATCTGTGTGACAAATCATCAATTGTAACAAATGTAACACTGGTTCCAGATGTTCACTGTGAGACAGGCTGTGCATGTGTGGGGCCACAAGGCATTTGGGAAATATCTTTGCTTTCTCTGAACATGAAACTTCTCAGAAAACAAGGACTATAAAAATTCGTACAACATAAAATTCACCATTTTAATATGCACGATTCAGTGGGTTTTTTGCTATGCTTACAATGTGTGCCGTCATCACCAATGTCTAATTCCAGAAATTTTTCATTACCCATTCCCAACCCCAAAACCTATAGCTACTAGCAATTAACGTCCCCTTCCTCCCGCATGTACACCCCATTCCTTCACAACCACTAATCTACCTTCTGTTTCTATTTATTTGTTTATTGTGCCTATTTCATCCAAATGGAAGCATACAATATACGGCCTTCTATAACTTTTATAACTTCTATCATTACTATAATGTTTTCAAGGTCTATCCATGTTGTGGAACATATCAGTACTTTATACCTAATTATGAATGAATAGTCCATTGTATGAATATTTGTGTAGTTTATACTTTGGGCTATTATGAATAATGTGCCTATGAATATTTGTGTGCATGTTTTTGTGTGGACATCTCTTCATTTTTCTTGGGTTATACTTAAGAGTGGAATAGCTGAGGCTTATGAAAACTCTGTTTATGTTTTTGAGCAACTGTCAAACCAATTTCCATAGCAGCTACAACCCTGATATATTCCCATAACCACTTTTTCCATAGAATTGTCTTTAAGGCCAATTTTAACATCTCTTGTTTTGCACAGAAAGATTTCAAATAGTTCAGAAGAGTTGATGCAAGGAACACTTTCTTAAAAGCCCTTCCTGACCTTCAGACCAGGATACATTTTCTTTATAGGCTGTTGACAGTCTGTGAACCTGGCATTTGGAGCACTTGTCATTGTAATTTACAATAATTAGTATGGCTACTTATTGTCTGTCTCCTCCACAAGACAGAAAAATCCTTGTAAGTGGAGATCTCAACCTTTTCACCTATGGGCCAGTAATTGGTAGACAAAAAGAGTTTAACAGATATTTGTGAATGAATGAACACAGGAATGGACTCACATACAACTCAAGAAGTGTGCTATGAACACGCTGGCCATGCTGGCAAAGGATAGGTTATGTCATATTTCTGGCATGAAAGTACACAGTACTGTACAAAAAGCACCAACCTCCAGTCCTGTTCCAATCCTAGTCCTCCAGCTTGAAGGATACTGAAGAATTACCTGGTGTCTGCTTATCAATCACCCATGCTTCCTTCCCCTTTGGACCAAAGCCTCATCTCTCTGATTTAACTGAGCCACGGAATGCATAAACTTCCTGATACTACTTGAAAATAATGCTCTTTGTAGCAACTGGGCCATCAATCTAATGGACGTGCCTCCTTCTGTGAATAGTGAGGTCACAGACAAATAAATGGCCAGTGAACAACATGAATCCCCCTGTGGCAGGACATCCCAGAGAAAGGCATGGAGTTCAGCACATTAGTGTAAAATAAAAATGATGGGATCTGTTTTCAACAATCTGAATTTTACCTCCTCTGGCATCTGAAGTCTCCCCCAATGTCAGCTACCACGGAGCTCAAGCTGCTTGTCAGTCCTTTTTAGTGTAAAGTAAGCCAAAGGACACACATCCAAAAGGGCTCTCACTCCTTTCACTAACAGCAGTGCAACCAGATCTTCCCATTTCTGCAGAACAGGGCCTGTCTGCAGAACCAACCTTATCTAAGTCTATAGAAAGAGAAAAGAAGCGCCCAGGCCCTAGACACAGGTAAGAAAGGACTGTAACTGTTAATCATGATATGGCAATTTGACTGGATTAGGATATATCTAGCAGATTAGTTCAGAATGGTTCTGGGTTTGTCTGTGGGGTGTTTCCAGAGATGAATGGCATGCAGCCAGCGGACTGAGGGAGGAATGCCCACCCTGATTGTGGATGGCACCATCCAATAAGCTTACCACCTGCATCAAATGTAAAGCAAAGAAGAGGAAAGTTGGCATGCTTTTTTTGGAAGCTCCATTCTGCTTGAACTGCTCTGTCTTTTGCTCCTGCTATTGCCTGTGGACATCAAACTTCAGTTCCTTCATCCTTCCAATGCAGACTCTTACCAGCGACTCTCCAGGGAGCTCCCAGGGCCTTCAGACTCTGATGGACTTGCATCTTGATCTCTCTTGATCTGTCTTCTAGTTTCTTGGATTGAGAAGTTACTGGATCCTCCAGTCTCCAATGCCCATTGTGGATTCTCTCACCTCTGATCCACTAATCCTACCTAATAAATCCCCTTGCATAATTATACATATATTTTCTATTGACTTTGTTCCTTTAGAGAACTCGAACAATACAAGGACCATGCATTTTCAAGCCATGCTCCCTATTTTCATTTTGCCATTGATGCAACAAATATTTTCTGTACCCACAGTGACAGATAAGCCTGTGATCTCTTTGCAGGAAGAGGTCATATCCTGTTTCTCTCATGTAAAGTGCTATAAATACAGCACAAAACAAAATGTAGTCTTGGTCCTTAAGGAGATCTCAAGATAGCAGGATAACAGATAACTAATCTGATTAAAATTCATTATGAGCAGGAAGATGATAAAGGTCGGCACAGGTGCTGTGCCAACACAGAGAAAGCACCTAGGCTCAAGTGATGGTGGGAGGTTTCCTGGATGAAGCGGAATTTAAGAAGAGATGAAAGAAATGCTTAGCACCAACTGTGATCAGAAGGAGCAAGAATGTTGCAGGCAGTTCTTTCAGGACGGGACCAAGGCTGAAGCCAACCCAAAAGCAATGGCAGGGCAGTTCTTACAAGTGACTACCCCAACCCCTCCCAACATGGAACCAAGTGAGATTCCAAAGAAAGAACTAAATGCCATAGCAATCAGTCCAAAGATTTATTGGGAGAATATATAGAGCGCTGCAGTGGTCCTTATAAATGAACAGTGAGCGAAAAGACATGTTCTACTCAATTATGTCTGCAAGGAGGGTGTTAGATTACGGAGTTTTACAGGACAATTTATGTAGTTTATTTCACAGTAGGGGCTAGTTTCAATGTGGGTAAGAACATGTTCAGTATTTTGGAAAACAGCCTAAACAAGTTTACTCAAGATCCTGGTAGCTGTGTGGTTCACACAGTAACCAAGACACTCTGTGTTTCTCAGTCAGGACAACAGAAGAAGCAGGGGAAGCAAGGTGACTGAACACAGGCAAAGAGAAGTGTGTTCGAAAGCTTAAAGGTAAATAAGAACTGAGCATACTGTCAGAACATTAAAACCCTTGTTTTTTTAGACAGCCAAGTGTAGTCTGGGTGATGGAGAAGCAACAGATGAGGACAGCAAAAAAGGCAAGAGCCTGATCACAAAGCCATGTTTAATTTTAATTATCATTGTGGCAATGAAAAGTTTTTGAAAGGCTTCAATCAAGATAGTAGCTTGTTAGATTTCCATTCTGGAACTATTTCTCTGTCTGCAGAGTGGAGGATGGGGGAAGGAGGCCAGGCTGAGCTTGTATGGCAATGGTTGCAATAGTCCAAGTAAGGGGTGATGCTGGCCTGAACGTAGGAGGAGACAGTGGGAATAAAGAAAAGTAGATAGATTCAAGAGGTATTTTTAGGAGCTCTATTCAATAGTACATGTGGGAAAAGAAGCAGGGCTGGGTCTTCCAGGGTCTTAAGTGAGAGACTAGAGACACCATCTCTGGAAGAGAGAGTAAATTCAGATATGAGTTGAGAGACTGGTGCTACTTAGAAGTCCCAAGAGGCAAAGAGGTCAGCAAAGGGACTCCAAGGATTAGGCCATGTTTGGTGCCAAAAAAGCTGTGATCTGGGTAACCACTGAGGAGCAGAATCTAGCTGGCAGGAGATTGAAGAGGTCAAGGACTGTGACCTCAAGGACTGATGAGCCCTTGAGGGCTAATAAATAGAGCGTACCTCAGAGTTCCACCATGCTGCCTCCATGATGCCTGTTCCAGCCAAGATAATCTCAAGAACAGAGAAAGCCAAGGTCCAAGGTTGACAATCAACAATAGATTCAGTAGGAAGAGACAGATACAGGGCAATATTTCATTATTACATGGATCCAAAATCCTGGCAGGGCTCAGTTGGAAGCCTCTGGTCCACATAGCACCAGCTGAATTCATTCTGTGGTGTCATCTGAGGGGTGGGTCAATCTACAAGATTTAGAATGGCTTCAGCCACACATTTAGTGTGTGTGGATGGCTGAAATTTCCTTACTTCAGTGAGGTTATTGACAAGAATGCTTATACGTGGCTCCTGTGTAGTCACATTTCTTACAAGGCACCTCAAGGCTCCCAGAAATGTGTTTTAATATTGAGGAAATTTTCATAATACCTATCACTCCCATCCTATTCTTTTTTTTTTTTTTTTTTTGGTACCAGGGATTGAACTCAGGACCTTGCGCTTCCGAGGCAGGTGGTGAAAACATTGAGCTAAATCCCCAGCCACTCCCATCCTATTCTACTGGTCAAAGCAATCAAAGATCCTGTCTAGACTCCAGGGGAGGGAACATAGACTCCTGTTGATGGGAGAAATGTCAAAGAGATTTTCATCCATCTTTAATTCACTGTGAAAACTGAAATAAGATGTTAGTAAAGTGCTTTGTATAGTGTCATGCATATGGTAAGCATGAAATGCATGGGTAGATGTTATTTTGTGTAGCTAATGGCAAAGTTCAAGTGAAGAAAACCATGCACTGAAAGGTCTCTCCATAGTTCTCAAAGTATTACGACTCTTCACCCATTAGTTTTATCCATTCCAGTGCCATATTCTGCTTGCAATCCCATGGAAAGTTGTATAATTACATTTTTGCCTCTTCACAGTTTTTCTGAGATCTTGTACTGAAGAAGAAATAAGTTGCTGTAGAGAATGGTGGCTGTGGACAAAATGGAAATCTACACATCGGTGTGTCCTCAGAATCAGTGAGCAAGTGGTAAGAGAAGCAAACAAAAGCCAGGGAATGCCATGGCAAAAATGTGTCCTCCTGAGAGCCCCCAACTCACAGATCTGTCACTGTTTTGGAACCCAGAATTTAATAGCAGATCCACAGTTAAGTCCCGAGATTGGAAGGCCTCCAGGTAGCAGAAAGGGTCACGTGCAGCACATGGTGGGTACCCTCCTAAAAAATTCTTCCCATGCAAGTGCTTCCTTGAAAATCCCAACTCCAGTGAAAAAGAAAAGGCTGTCAACTCTGATATATTGGGAAGACAATTCAAGCAGCTGTTATTTGTATTTTATTTTTAGACATATTTATTTTTTCCTTCAGACTGATCACAATTTCTATAATATTATTCCTTCTTCTAGGTCAAACAACATCTGCTGTATAAAAAAGAAAATGAACTAATTCACATTGTCAAGTTTACAACTTCCATTTTTATTGTGCTGCAGCAATATTGTGCAGTTATTTTATTTCCCCTCAGAAGAAGTCGTTATTGTCAATGGTGTCAATATCCCATGGATTAAGGGGTCCCCAAGCAGATTGTGGCACATTGTTGGGGCTTTTAGTGTCAATAATCCTTGAGTCAGTTCTGAGATGATAAACTACAATAGCTCCAAATTCGAAGTTTCTGCTTATCATTAAAACAGTAGTCTGATTATGCTGAGAGCCACCTCCAGAAAGTTCCCTCTCACCACAATTGTATTTATTTCTGTCTTACAATCTCTGTTAACTAAGAATTGTGGGTGAAGTCACTCCTGCTGCTTGTCCCTAATGATGAGGAATGAATGTTATTGAACAATTAGAATGAGCAGGGTTTGGACTAATGAGCGGGTTACTATAGCTAAAAATTACCAAAAGTATCAACCCCCAGGCCTCCTTTCAATTTGGTAGACATGCTATGTGTTCCTTCTTTGTGCAAAGCTCTTCCGTCTCCCCCTTCTTACTTAATTAATGTCTGCACATTCTTCAGATCTTAGTGCAGTTTTCACTGCCATATGTATTATTCAGGTTTTTTTATTATTCGGTTTGTCATAGCTATCCTGAAATACCCAAAACAAGCTCCTTATGAAGGAAATAAGTTTATTTAGCTCACGCTTTTGGAGGTTCAATTCCACATAGCATGCACGGTCTCTGTAGTGAGAGGCACTCCTTACCTGTAGCACCTCATGATGGGTGGCAATGGTGAGAGTGTGTATGGGAACAAGCACGTAGCATCTTGATACTAGAAACCATAGAAAAGAGTTAAGCTATACAGGAAGATCCAGCCTTGCACTTTTCATAACAACCCTCTCTTAAGCACTCAAGAGGTTGCAGGAGAACTATCAAGGCATTACACAAAAATTGTTTCTTGTCTCAAGTGGCCTCCCACTAGGTCATACATCTTAAATGTTGCAGGAGTACTCAATAGTGCCACCCTAGGGACTAAGCCTCCAATGCATGAATTTTAGGGAACACCATTAAACCATATTTAAACCATAGCACTATCCTTAAACCCTTCCTCAAAAGAAGAGGTCAAATCCTCTTTTTACATATCCTCACCACAAAATCCCATTTATATTTATATTAGCACAATCATTTGCTTTAATGGCTATCTCCCCTCACCAAATTTAGGTTTGGCGTACAGAAACAATGTCTGATTTCCTTATCACTACATCCTTAGCACGAAAGAACAGCACCTGGAGTATAGTGAGCATTTGATAACTATTTGAAGAATCTTCAACCCTGTGTCTGTATTGGTCAGCACAGATAGCTTTTGTTTCTTACCATGTACAACCCCCAAATGTCAGGAGCTTAAACCCATAAAGATTTATTTTCCATTCACATCGAAATCTAATGAAATCCAGTCACGTGCCAAAACCTAAGCACGGGAGTGAATGGGAAATGTAGTCTTTTGTATGTCCAGAGAGAGAAACAGGACAAGAGAATAGTCAATCTGTCTGCCGCACTCTCTACCTCTACTTGAAGTTTGAAGTCTTCTACAGCTGGAAGTACCAACAAGGAGTCAAAGCAAACAAGTAAGCGAACCCTAAAACATCCTGCTCACTCCTTCTCCCCACCATAACCTACTTTAGTTATTCCTGGTATATTCTAGAGTTGGGTTTTAAATAAATGATTAAATCTTGTCTAAAAAGCAAGTATATACATCGAGAGCTGAGGAATATGAACAATCCAGGTCAGATTTCCTGATCAAACCCCTTTAAGAACTTCCCATTTCCTACCATGATCTTATAAAGTTTTCCATGATTTACTCCTTCGCATCTTTCCAAAATCAAGTGACAGATTTGCTTCTGGAAGATAACTTGCTCCATCTTAAGTATTCACTTAGGAGTTTGCATTCTGCTCCAAAATATACCAATAGATGTAAAGAATTTCCCAAGAAATGTCTAAATACAGTTATTCCAGGAAGATTACCTGTATTTGTTCAGTGGATTTAGCTGCTTCTTGGCATGGGTGCAAACACTTCTAGGAGCATGACCTTCTAGGTCCTGAGAAATGGTGTTTTAAACTGTTCCTCACCACACGGGACTCTGTCTTCATTTGCTTGGGCTGCCATAGCAAAGTACCGTGGACTGAGTGTCTCAAATCACAAACATTTATTATCTTCCAATTCTAGAGGCTAGAAATCTTAGATTAAGGTGCTCATAGGATGAATTTCTTCTGACACCTCTCTCCTTGGCTTACAAATGGTTGAATTCACCCAGTATTGTCACATAATCTTTTCTCTGTGTGTGTGTGTGTGTATAAGTGTGTGTGTCCATCTCCTCTTTTTATAAGGGCACCAGTCAGATTGGATTAAGGCCTGCTCATATGACCTTATTTCATCTCTTTAACGGCTCTATCTCCAAATACAGTCACAATCTGAAGTATTAATATTAGAATTTCAATGTATAAATTGAGAGGGGTCATAATTCAGCCTATAACAGACCTCCAAGTTAATCTGATGAGCAGGAAGTTCTGGTACTGATAAAAGAAGGAAAATTTGCCAGCAAATTCATCACAAGAAATAAATGACTCTTTCCTCTCCACACACACACACACACACACACACACACACACACACACACACACACGCACGCACACACTTCTCTGATTTTGGCAGGTTCAAATTCAGAGCATTTTGATTTTGATTTAGGGAATCTTTACATCTGCCTACTGACTACGGAGGAATTGTGTGCTTTGTAGCATTCTTTATAGTTGATTTTGCCATGGCTGCTGCACATCTCAAGCAATAAAGGGGCTGTGAATTGCAATAATTTTCCTTCTTTCTGTCATTCACATTGCCCTGACTTGCTTGTCGAGCTTTTGAGGAAAATCACAATTACACATACACTCTCTGTGCTGATACCTGCCACCCCTCTATTTGTTTTCAGATAAATATGCCCTTTCCCAAGAATTCTATTCAAATGCCAGGCTGTAATAGATTCCCATGCCTGTCTCGTCCCAGTGTTATGTGACAGCCCTGCCCGCAGATGAGGCCCTGCCCCTTCAGAGAGATGTGCTCAGAGATCAGTCTCCTCACTCCCCCTCGAACCAACACTCAGCAGCTGTGGAGCAGAAATAGGTTTGGGGAATGCCGATGTGAGAATTACACAGGTACCTGGAAGGGTCCAAAGCTCTGGTCTGCCGCAGGATGGCTACAGGGAAATTAAGTGCAAGCTGTTTGGAGAATATTTCTCCTTACGAAATCATGAAATCTCAGAAGTGGGGGTGTATGGACAGTGCCTGCTTGTCCCTCGCCTGGCAGCTTCCAGAAAAAAAGAACGCAAAAGCTGCAGCTTAGTATTTGATGCTTAGAATTAATTAGAGCCCCAAATCCCACACCAGCCAGCAGGCTTTTTAATGAGGCCAATGCACTCATCTTCTTCAGGGACCCTTACAGTGCCTCACGATGCCCTGTGGGTTTTAAAGCACTATTGCATGCTGCTGCCTCATCTGGCCCCCACAATCACCCCAGTAAGTGCGCAAGAGAGATCATTCTCCCCAATTTCTAGATGAGTTTTGGGGGAGGTTGAGTCCCTTTCCCAAGGTCACATCGCTAACGAACAGTAGAAACTGGATTTGAACTCAGCTGGTCTAGCACCAGGGCCCATGTGGTGAGCCACTGCTGCTCTATGCTGCCTTTGCACACAGAGGCACAACGATTTCAGTGTCAGAGATGAACCTGAGACTCCAGGGACAGGGTTACTCAGGAATGCAAGGTGAAATACAGGAGGTTCAGTGCAATTTGAATTTCAGATGAACAAAGAAAGAAAAGCTTTCCAGTATAGGTGTATTCCAGAGTCACACTTATCCCAAATACTGCATTGCATAAACCTGTATGTCCTAAGAATTGATTTGATATTTATCTGAAAATCAAATTGAACTAGATATCCTGTTTTATGTTAGCTAAATCAGCCAACGCCATACTCAGCACTATCTTGACAAGTTTAGCCAGCCACATGATCCTCTAGTTAGGGCTACTCTAGCTCTGTCCAAGTGTATTTAACACCCCCTCACGCCACAGACCCAGGCCTGAAGCCTACGAGCCATGCCTTCGCCCTCTTCCTGACTTTACCTGTCTAATCTTCTACCAATCCACAGGAGCCCTGAATTAGCTTGTGCTCTCCAATCTGATCCTTTCTCCCCAGTCTCCTAACCACCATCCTGGCCCAGAAACCTACTACCGCTCACTTAGATCATGACCAAAGTTTTTCGGGTTGCTCCACTCGATAGACAATTCCCGGACTTTTTCTGACCAAATCACAAGATATTTTCCTATCCCAAACCTTCTGTAGGCTCACTAAGCTCCTTAGTGTGGTCTTTAAAACTGTGGATTTAGGTCCAACCCGACAACGTTACTTCCTTCTCTGCCACAGTTGAGTGCAGAAGCAAAGCCTAAGCAACACTGGGGATCCAGCTTCCCACAGTACACTTATGCGTGTTGTATTCCTCCAGTGGCTTTGATTACCACTTCCCTTACCATCTTTAGGTCTAGTTCAGTTACTGTTGTCTCCAGGAAATCTTAAGCTCTCCATTCCCAGGAGCACTAGTCACTTTGTCATTCTGCCTCAACCCTCACATTTCCTAACCCTCTGGTACATGCATATTATGCTTGTGTTCTTGTTATTTTGGCTCATGTCTTAGCTTCTCTCTCCATTGTTTTGCATTCCTAGGGGGAAAAGAGCTATTTTGTGTGCTTTGTTTCCCATTCTAAATAGCTTAGCACAGTTTCTGGCACATGACAGATGTTCCATAGAAATGTTTGGATGTAAGTGAATGGCTTGATCTCAGAAACATTTTCTATGGTACGTACTGTACGCCATGTCTGAGTAAAACCATGGGGTCTCAGTCACTTTCTTCATTGCTGAGGCACAATACCTGACAACCACAACTTAAAGGAAGAGAGGCTTATTTTGGGCTCACATTTCAGTAGTTAATCCTTGCACAGTCAGCTGACTCCAAGGCAGGATGGCATAGCACAGGTACATGGCAGAGGAATAGCTGCTCACCTCATGGCAGCCAGGAATCAGACAAAGAGGGGAGATAGGAGCCAGGGAGGGAGATCTATCTTCCAGGTCACATCCACAGTGGCCCACCTTTTCCCCTTTCCCACCTAATCCCATCTCCTAACAGTAAATCAACTATAATGCCCCATAATCCAATCACCTTTCAAGAGTCCCCCACAAGATCACATGAGGCATTAGGGGGCCATGTAGATATAAACCATAACACATGAAGACAGAGCAACAATCTGGTCTGGTCCTCAAAGAATACAGTGAAAGCAGAGCAACCTCTAACTAGAATGAAAGCAGATAACTCTGAGTCCAACTGCAACACAGTGTTTCTGGCAAAGGATCACACATACACACACACACACACACACACACAAACACACAACTCTAGATGCTTTCTGTTAGTCTTGATGGTGTTATATCTTTAATTCTCCCCTCTCCTGGGATTTCATTTCATTTTTTAAAACTGTTGCACATTTTCTCATATTGAACTATTGAGCCGAGCCCTTCATTTGGTTTCCATGGCTACATCTCCATGTACTACATGGATTTCCTAAAGAGATCCCCACATTAATCTTTTTTCCCCCTGTGAGAGCCTTCTAGGGGTATGCAGAGAAGTCTCAGAAAGAAGAAAGGAGTTGGAGGAAAGGCCTGAAGAAGTAACCAGGAGCCCACATTACTCTTCTACTTTTGATGATGCTATTTCTTCCAAGGTTTGCTTGCAACTTGCAGTAAACAATCTCCAAAGTCACCCCCAATGCCTTCTCTTGATAAGAACTGCCTTGTATAATCCCATCCACATAGGCTTGGGCTGTACCTAGTGATTCACTTATAACAATGGAATGTGGCAGAATGTCACTCCTAAATGGAGATATTAAAAGACTTAAAAGCCTTGTATATTTAGGATATTCTAAAACTCCAGCTTCTATCTTGTTTTCTCAATCTTGCTCTTTTCTGTGTTCTCTTATCCTCTTGTAGTAGAATACTCCTCCTAGGGAAACCACCTGCCATGTCATGATGCAGCCATTTGGAGCAGTCCATGTGAGTAAGCTTGGAAGCAGAGTCCCCTACGGTCCAACCTCGAGGTGCCTGTAGCTCCAATTGGCATAAAGATTTCAGCTTCATGAGAGACCTCAAGCTACAGGCCCTCAGATAATCTGTGAGATAGTTGTTTGTTGTTTTGAGTCACTAAGTTTTGGGGTAATTTTGTTATGCAGCAATAGATAGCTAGCTGATATCTCCACATGCTTCTCTCTGACTCAAGACAAAAGTGCCACTGCTGGCTTTAGGGGTCCAGGCAGCATGTAAAGATGACTGCAAGAAGCACACTCCTCTTACTTCATATCTAAATGTCATTTTATAATGCTGCAGTCAAAATGGTAAAGCTGATGGTCCCCAGAGACAGTCATGGGGCTTTTATAGCTATTACAAATCCTGCTTCATGAATCCCAGACCCATATGCAAATGTGAAGCTCAACCTTTGATAAGCCATTTGATTTCCCTTTTAGTTAATGAAGTGAAAATACACCATTTTACACTAAGATTAAATTGCTAAAATGTTTCACTCTGGTCCCCAGTTAGTTGTAATTAAAAATAGAAATGTAAGAACAGGAAAAGTCACTTGCTCTCTGCTAGCATCCTGAAGCATGGCATGGGCACCCTCTGAGTAGACAAAAAAGGTCAAGGAGGAGAGGGGAGGAGGGAGCACAGAGGGCTGTCTGCAGGACCTACCCAAGCTGGCGAAGATGTGATGCATGGCTACATCCCCAGCAGCTTAGGGTGCCAGGAAAAACCCCACTGCCATGCTTTTGGGGATGGGAAGAGAGGGAGGGCTAGAACTACCAGCTTTCAGTCCTTGTTTGAAATCCTGTTTGAATTGTGCTTCTCAACTTAAGGTCCACAATACCTAGGAAACAGGTGGCAAACCTATAGAACATGTGTTATTTGTTTTTCTTTTAAGATAAAAGATATTAATGGATGAGTTGTTTTCTCTAAACTAAAACCTCAGTATTCAGGTTTAATTGCCTGAATTGTGTTGGCACTTGACAGCAAATAAGTGCGTTTTGGGTCTCAGTTTGGGCACTCAACTCAAAGGTTCACCATCACTGACCTAGGAGGACATGGGTGAGTTTTAAAGGGTTTCAAAATTTCTGGCACACAGTAAGAATTCGAATATATAAAAATGTGTGCATGTGTATGTGTTTGTGTGGGTGTGGGTGGTGCTTAGGTACCTGTGAGGGTGAGAGACAGAATGGTGAGTGGATGTATATGTACTCTGTATGTGTTGAGAGTACTGGGTACAGGGAATGATGTGTGTGAGACAAAACGAATGAGGAAATACGTGCAAATGTATGAGTGAGGTGGTGCACAGTTACCTATGTACATGTAAGAAAAAATATGTTTGTAAGAACAGTGTATAGTGCATGTGAGAGAAAATGGATGAGAGATGTATATATATATATATATATATATATACCTGTATGCATATAGATTATGTGTAAATAATTGATGTAGTTATATGTGTAAATGTGTGTAGGTGTCCATATTTGAGTGTATGAGCCTACATATACCTGTTGGGAATGCTTGTGCTAGGGTACGAGTTAAGGATATGTGCATGTATATGTGCGTGTGTAGGTTTGGAAGAGTGGTGTATACGCATGGATGCATGTGAGAGAGATTAGGTGAGAAAATTTATCATATATGTGCGTGCGCATTGATACCAACATAGATGAAAAGATTCATACATATGTGTTAGTGCATGGATGAAGAGCTGCATATATATGTCAGGCAAAATGCAGGTAATCTATAAGGAAAAGAGAGTATGTACACATACTTATGTGAGTGAATATGTGTGTTTGAGCAAGAGGAATATATATATTATACATGTGTGTATATACATGTGTATATGTGTGTATATAAACATGTGTATATGTGTGTGTATATATGTGTATATATACACATGTGTAAGGGCAGGAGTTATTAAGGGCTATAGGCATGTAACTGTATGAAAAAAGGAAATAAATATATATGTGTGTGTGCCAGTCTATAAATATAAGAGTGAAAGTATATATGTATTATGAGCGTGTATAAAGGTGTCTGGAAAATATATATATTCAAAATATATATGTGGGTGAGGCAGTTGTACATCAATGTGGGTGAATTTATGTCTGGTTGAGAGTGCATTTATGAGTGTGGTGGATTGTGAGCCCATGAATGAGGGGTTTGAGTGTACATGTGTGAGTGGATAAGGAATGAATATATATAAATGTGCACATGCATGTGTAAGGACTACATAAATTAAGAGTGTATGTGTATACGTCACTGTATGACTATATGAATGAGGGGATGCATGTGTAAATGTCTGTGAGAGTGGATGAGGCTGTTGTGTAATTTATACATATTCATGTGTGCATGCTCTATACAGTAATGGTGCGTGCACAGGTGCGTGAATGGCTGGGTGATGAGTATGTTTCTTTTTTATTAGTGCCTGTTTGCAGTACATAATGCTCACATTCATCATGGGGGGATTTGTACATGTACATAACACACTTTAATTCTTAGTTTTTGTCCTCTTCCTCTCCCCTCTCTCCAACCCTTCTTCCTCTCCCCATTTACAAAAGCTCTATTACCATTTTTCCCTCCATTTCTTTTTCTTCTTTAAATCTTTTTTCCTTCCCTCCACCTCTCCCCTCCCTGTTCCCCTTCCCATTTGAACAAGTTCTCCAATTTCGTGATATCTAGCCTCCATTTTGCTCCGTGGTGAGACAAGTACATGTATGCATACATTTATTTATAAGAACATGTAAGTGTATTACCTAGATTACCTGCTTTCATTCATCTGTGCATGTGTGTGTGAGTGTTTATGTGAGGGGAGGATTTATGTGCACTTGTGTGTTAATTATGACTGAAATATAAATTTTGTGATTATATAATTGTAGGGATTTTGTATGTATATGACTAAAATAGTATAAATGTATGTGTATATTTGAGGACATGGGTAAAATAGTGGATATGCATGCATTTGTGAGTTTGAGTACGAGGTTATATATGTATGCGGGAGTGTAACTTATAAATGTTATATATGTGTGCATATATAGCATGATTGAAAAATATGAATGTTCAAATTTTTAAAAATTACAATGAAAACAGAATTGCCATTAACTTCCCCAAAATACTCCCTCTTGCTTCCAACATACTTATCCCATTGTTCTTGTCACTTTCTAAAACAGCTCTGAAAATTCTCTTTCACGAATGTTTAGTTGCACTGTTGTGTGTGGCCTTTATGTCCTGAGTTGATTCACCATGTTCAACTTTTATGATCATTCGACTTCGGAGAAGAGCCAGAGGTCACAGAGTGCGTCAGTTCCAGTGAGTAAGGTGATTGAGGACACACCATAATGTTTGTACAAGCCTGCCTTTTAATTAGATGGCACCCTGCAGCAGCGTTCACTGTATTTTTGTCCACACCATTTAAAGACATGAAAGATTTCCAGAGCTGCTCCAGAAAGTAATAGCAAGATGGAATAAGCATATTCAAAGCGAGGGAGAGTATTTTGAGGTTGATTAGAAGCAATGCCTTCTACTGTAATACATTTTTTAAATGTCAACATTTTAAGCATATGGATATATACTTATGAATATGTGAGTGAGGGCCAGTATGTGCAAGATGTATGTTTGTGTAAGTGTATTGGTAAATGGTTATATGCATAACATATGTGTAGATGAGCATTTGCATGAGGTATGTGTGTGTGGATAGATGGATTTAAGAGTAAGTGTGTATATAAATGATTATATGTGATGAAGGCTGTGTTATGTACATATGTATGATTGTATGGAAGGAAAGGACGTGTATATACGTCTTCCTCTGACTGTGGGGGAGTTGATGTATACATAGTGTGAATGAGTGTATGAGTATAACGGTTTGTACATTCATATGCATGTGTATGGGCAAACATGTTGTGTGTGTATGCATGATCATACATGTGAAATTGTGAACATGCATGTGAATGAGTGTATGAGTGATGGCCATATGTGTACCTCTGTCTGTATTTATGTATGAATGAGAGGAACTGTGTGTGTATGTGTTTGAGAGGTAGAATATTTGTCTATTTAAGTGTATATGTAAGGAGAGCGAATGGTTTATGTGTGTTTAGGAATGCTTGTGCCAATGAATGTTTTTCTGCATTACAAAATAATATCTAGGCTTACAAGAGAGTACATGGATGAGGGATGTTTATATATGGATGTGTCTGTGTGTGCATTCGTGCATGCAGGTACGTGAATGCATAGTTGAGCAGAATATATGTGCATATGCTAAAGCGTACCTATGAGTGTGATGTGTGAAATATATATATATATTTATATATTATATATAATATATAAATACATTATATATAATATATAAATATATATTATATATATTGTGGTGTGTACCTGGGTAAAGGGTTATATATGTAACTACATGTGTGAGGGGAGGGTATGGGTATGCACGTGATGAGTCCTTGTGTATCTATGTGAATTATTTCATGTGACAGAGGTGGATACTATGCCTGCATTTAGTGTATGCTTCTGGACAAAGGTGATAGATATGTACATGGGGAGGGTGCATTTATGAGGGAGGGGTGTGCATAAGAGTTTGTGTGAGTGAATGGACTATAGAAAAATATATGTACCTATGTCTGCATAAATGAATGTCTGAGGAGGTGTGCATTTGCTTGTGTGGGTAAGTGTATTGGTGAGTGAAATGTACATGCGTGTGTGTTTGTGAGGGTATGGTTGAATGGGTTGTATATTTGTCTGCGTATATTTAAATAAGGACACTATATTCACATGGTATTTAAGAGAATATATGAGTGGTTATATACATTTTGCATATAAGTATGTATTTCTATGTTTTATATATACTTGTGTATGACTATATATTTGAGTGGGTTGTATATGCATATGTATAGTAGTGGAGTGGATTGTATATGTGTTTGTAAGCATATGGCTAAGGGGGATTTATTGGTAACTTTGTGTTGCATATATGAGTGTACGTGTGAGTGGGTTGTGTGTGCACCTCTGTGCATATATGTGTATTGCTTTTTGTTTTTTGAGACAGGCTCTCACTACGTAGCCCAGGCTGGCCTCAAACTCCCAGAGTTCCTCCTGCCTCAGTCTCCTGAGTGCTGGGATTACAGGTGTGTGCCACTACACCCAGCACTTACGTGTATATATGGATGTGAGATGTGAGATGCATTTGCGTATTTTTTTGTGTCTCTGCTGTATGAGTGTGTACCCATTTTCTTCATAGTGTGCATCAATATGGTATAAAGTTTTAGAGCATAGCTTCTATGAGGTGTGATCAAAATATACAGTGAATGTTTTCAAAGTTATTATAGTAAAAAACACATTGCCACATTAATCCGCCTCAAAATATTCTCCCTCACTTGGAACACTCTTATCCCATCATTCTTGCCACTAAGTTTCTTTTTTTTTTTTGGTTCCAGGGATTGAAATCGGGTCCTTGCACTTGTGCAGCAGGCGGCGAAACCACTGAGCTAAATCCTCGGCCCTCTTGCCACTTTCTGAAGCAGTTCTGGAAGTCCTCTTTCATGAGTGTCTATAGCCTGGTGTTATGATTTGTGTCTAGATGTTCCCTCAAATCCTCATGTGATCATAGGCTATTTTGGAGGTGGCTGAATTTAAAGTGTGTGATTGAGTCATGGTGGTGCTAGGCCTGAGGGCATTAGGATTTAAGGATGTGAGTACTGAAGACATCTGCAGTTAGGTTCCAGTATCCTGCCCAGTATACGACACAGGCCTGAGAAATAAAACTAAAAGAGAACTAGGAGAGAAAGCAGGGCGCCAGGATGACCAATGCCAGTGCAACTGACAAGTCCCTGGCCAGTCCTAGGCACTGACTTTTATTGGCAATCAAGTGAGGTAAAGGTGAGCTACGTGCAGTTTCTATGGAAATTAATGTAAACAAGGCTCATAAAGAACAAGACAATTCTCGAATTAGGAATAGAATAGACAAAATGTATGGTTGTAATTAGAACATTGTCCTTCAAGTCAGAAGGTTTTAGCTGTGGGAATGGAATTTGGGTGTGAGTTACTCCAACCTGGGCACATAGGCTTCGGCCAGACTTGCTTCGCAGCCTGCCTTTCGCATAATCAATATTACGGTTCCCTGCACGTGAGTGCTACCCACCCTAAGTAGTGTGAATAAGATAAAAGGGACAGACAGATGCTATTAAGGCTCTTGTTGCGTTTGTTACCTTCTGGCCTCCATGAACTGTTTCTCCTCTGCGACACCCCTCTGCCACACCACCCTGTCTTGGAGCCAGCTGATTATGTGCCCTAGAATCCTGCAGTAAGTCTCTAGTCCCCACCTGCCCAGTGTCCAATGCAGGCCTGAGAAAAGAATACATTAAGAGACAGAACTAAGAGAGACAAAGTGGGGCACCAGGACGATCAAGGCCGGTGCAATCAACAAAGGCCCTGGCCAGTCCCAGGCACTGACTTTTATTGGCAATCGATTGGGGTGAAGGTGAAGTGTGGTTTCTATGGAAATTAATGTAAATAAGGCTCAGAAAGGACAAGACAAAGCATTCTCGAATTAGGAACAGAAGAGACAAAATAATACATGATTATAATTGGAACATTGCCCTTCTAGTCTGAAGAGTTTATCTGTGGGAATGGAATTTGGGTGCGAGTTACTCTGACCTCGGCACATAGGCTTCTGCCAGACTCACTTCTATAAACAAGCCAGCTGTGGGGTTAGCTCTTTATAGCCTGCCTTGGGCATAATCAATATTACAGTCTGCTGCAATTATGGACTGAGACCTCTGTGAGCTGCAAGCCAAATAAACCTTTCCTCCTCTAACTTTGGGTGTTGGGTATTTTGTCTCAGCACAGAAAAGTAACTAACACACCTGGGTTGGCTCTGTATTCTTTTACTTGTAGCTTTGCACCCTTAAGCAAGTTACTTAAGCTTCCTGTGCCTCTACTTCTTCATCTATAAAAATGAGAATAATAGAGTATAGCTGTCCCACCATATGTATGACTTCCACATTTGTGGATTCAAACAGAAAAATACTAGAAAATATTGCATCTGTTCTGATAATATACAGAATGTGTTCTTATCGTTAGTCTCTAAATAATATAGCAACTATTTACATTGTATTAAGTATGATAAGTAATCTAGAGATTATTTAAAGTTTACAGAAAGATGTGTGCATAAGTGCTATACAAATACTACATGAGGGACCTGTCAACTTTACTACCTTCAGGGGGTCCTGAAACCAACCCTCCCCATGGATACCCAGGGAAGACTGTACCTACCTTGTAGTATTGCGATATTTTAAAAGATTACATATAATACTATGTTTGTGAAAATGTTTAGCGCAGTGCCTGGTACCTAATAAACTTTCCCAATAAATGTCAGTAGTCATATAGATAATGTCTTGATTATGATTATCAGCAGCAAATTCTCAAAGGAACCCATAGAGCTAACGGGCGCTGTATTTATGAGTCCCTCCTGGGCATGAGGGAAGAGTTGTAGGAACAGCTGTGAGGAACATAAATGTTTGCTGGATGTTCTCTCTTCCAAGAACAGCAGCGAAAGCATCCAGAAGCCTGAGTTAACCCCAAACCTTTTCACACTTGGATGGGTTCTTGTGCAACTTGCCCCCGGAAGGTCAAAGGTGTCTCTGGGCAGCTCCAAACCTGCCAGCCCTTTGATCATAAAATCATGAAGCCAAACTACACTGCAGGGTGAGGCTGGAAGCATGGGAGACACTGGACACTTACCATGTGAATGTGATGTCTGGCTCTTTTCACTGACTTCTTTCATCTCAGTTAACATAGACTCTTTCTCATGCACTAATGCCTGTGATCAGTAGGCAGCTCCTACTGTGTGTTCTCTACTTGTGCTTGTGGCAAGGGAGCTGTCGAGTCAGTTATTTAACAGAATCTTTGTAAGCACCTTGTGTGGGTTAGTTACTGTGTGACTCTGTGTGAGCTCTCACAGCCCCTTCAGCCCTCTTGTGATTCCCCGCCCCGTGCCCCTCTCCACGACTCTCCGTCATCCTTACCGCCAGCCCAGGTCTTTCACGAAGTCCCTTCCTCGTGTAGGATGGATGAAAGCCAAGATGGGAACCAAAGACCACAACCAGCTGTATAGGAATGTGAAGGTAACAAAGCCAAGGAGCCTAAATGCTTTTCCAAGGCAATAAAGTGACAAAGTCACCATAGCTAGCAGTCTTGATTTGCATACACATCTGCAGCAATTGAAGAGTGCTGTACAGCTGCCAGAAAGGTCTACACTTCTCTTCTTGGGGAAGATATTTCATTATTCACAGGGTAGCAAACCACTGTGTTATTGACATGCGGGACAAGTAGCTCTCTGATACTGTAATACATAAGAATCACCTGGAAGCTTGTCAGAGAAACAGACTCCCCAATCTCCTCCCCTCACATTCTGATCTTGTCATCTGGGGCTGGGCCTAGAAATCTTCATGTGTCCGCCCCAGGTGACTCCTAAGCGGGCAAGGCCAGAGAGTAGCACCAGAATGGAAGCACATAGATCCCAAGGAAACAGGAACTACAGAAGTCATCATTCCAGAGATGAGGAAGTTCCTCTAATGAGAAGTGGCTTGTCCCACACAACTAACCAACAATAGGGCCACATCGGCTGCTTCCCAGCTCAGCGCTCATTCATCCACAGCAGTGCTTCTCGTCTGGAAAAGCCTAAGCAGAAGAATGCAGTCACACAAGGGTTCTCTTCCTCTCTCATTCAGTAGATGGATGTAGAAGCCCAGGTTTAGTGTTTGGATAGAACCTGTGTGTACATCCATCTGGATATTTTAAATCGTCTTTTGGAGGGTGGCCGCGATTTCCCCACCGGATCCCATCATGGCCCTTGAGGGCCCTGCCACAGTGTGCATCTGTTAGTGCATGCTCATTCTATGCTAGGAGGGTGTTGGGGAAGAAGAATGTTATTGGAAATCGGGACACAATATCATGTTGCACCCCTGCTAAGTCTGCTGTATTGAACAGCAAAGGGCAAGTCTGAAAATTGAGCCCTGCTGAGGAGGAAATCGTTTTTGGAGGTCCCAGATATTTTACCTAGGTACTGGTGGGGGTGAGGAGCTCGTGGGGGATTCTAGTTTCAGAGAAACTGGGCGTGGCCACTGCCATTTGCTGGGAGAGAGCCATCAAAGGCATGCTTACAAAAGGGTCTGGTGCTATTTTTAATTCAACCCTCACGCATCTGACAGCCTCTCCTATTACCCTCTACCTTGCCCATTCATCTCAGATGCTGAACACTGTCAGATGCTTTTTAAAACTCTAAGCACACTGTAGCCCTGAGTTTCCTTTGTCTTCCATGACAGCCGTGTCTTCAAACCTTCCGCGGGTTACTTTACAAATGACCTCCCCTAGCTTGGCGCTCAGTTTCCCAGAGAGCTTTCACTCCAGTGCAGGATAGGAGGGTGGGGGGAAGGCTGCTCCAGCAACCCGGCTGAGGTGACACGTGATCCCCTGGCAGAGGACTGTGTGGCTGGCCCACAGTGGAAGAGGAAGTTGTAACAGGAGCTGTGCTTCTATCATGAGTGGACTCTAATTCCGTAATTCCCAGTGTCTTCACTTCCACAAGGGGCACACAGAGGAAAAACAGAGCCACTTCTGTCCCTACTCTCACCAACCCACTTATCACAGGGACTTCTAGCTGGGCAGCAGCCCCAAATGACAGTTGCTCCCCAAAGAGGTGGATGGGACCACAAACCTGCAATCCATTGTCTGTGTGCTCTTTCCGCTGTAAGGCAGGTGGTTAATAAACAGTCAAGCCATCCAGGACTGAGTAGAAAGTACATCCCTGGCTGTCTGTGAAAGCCGTGTTACAGGACCCCACAGATATTCAAATCCTCAGATATTCAATTCCTTTGTATAAAATGCCATGGTATTTGCATATAACCTATGCACATCCTCCCATACACTTTAAATCATCTCTAGATTACTTATAATATCTCATACAATGTGAATGCTGTGCAAATATTTGTTGTAATGTATTGTTTAGGGAATAATGACAAGAAAAAATGTGTCTGTATGTGTTCAGACACAATTTTTCCCTGAATATTTTTGATCCCGGGTTAGAAGCCTTGCTGCCAGCAGAGCTCATGAGTGTGGACCTGTTGTAGGGGACTAGGGCACCTGAAGTCTCTGCATGGATCAAACAAGGTTGGGCCAGTGATGGGAAGCATCATCGGTGCAGTCCAAGCTTGCAATAAGCTTTACCAGCTGGACCACAGAGCTGCTGATCCTGCCTGGGATTTTCCCATCATTCCCTGTTTCATGTGGAGATAAACTAAAGCCTGATTTCTGGGGCTTCCTGGCCTTCCCTACCTAGGTCCATCCTTCAGGGTCTCATAACTTTTCCCTGAACCTTTCTAGGACCTGTGCTTTCTGGACCCTCTACTTCATCACTGCTGTAAATTTGTCAGGTAGGGTATAACTCTGGAAGGAAGAGCCTCGGTGTCCTGCATGCTCCACGTCCACAGCCCTGCAAACTGTGGGTGACAGAAATGTGCTTCCCCTGTTGCTGGGTCAAAGTCAGATATGGGTGTTTAGAGTCCCCTCCACTGGAGACTAGGATGTGTTCCTAGTATGGGTGGCCATGCACTGCCCTCTGATAGGAGAATCATGGGGAAGAGAGTAGAAAATCACCTCTCTAGGTGCCCACATGTCCCAGGTACAGGTGTAAGATCTCAGTCCTCACAAGGACACTCAATTACCTTCCAATTACAAAATTACAATGGAAGAAATTGGGGCCTGGGAGTAGTTGGTAATTTACCCACATAGCTTGCAAATTGGCGGGGCCAGATTGGAACCCAGATCACAATCGGGATTGAAGGAGCTCATACAGGTAAAACAGCAGCCTGCGTGGCAGAGTTCTGTGAGTGGTCACAGTCATCAGGCTCCTCTTAGGCAGCAGTTTACTTGTGGCACCAGGATAAGGAATCAATGCACTCTGGGCCTGGGTCAATCTCTAACATGTCCCTCCTTGAAACTAGGCTTCTGCGAGACAAAAGGAGAAAGAAGAAAGGAGCAAAGGGAAGGACATCTAGTGGTACTTCTTAAGCCAGGGTCCATGGAGAGGCTTCAAGCAATGGGAAGACCTCTGGAAGCAGTCCATAGCTTCAGTTCAGGTCCAACACCCAAAAGAAGGAATTAGAGGGCACAGTAGATACCTCAAGAGTGGATCAACCAATACCACTGGTCATTTATTCCTAGCTCATGTCCTTGTCACTTGGACATCTACCTTCACTTAAAAGAAATCTACTTACAAATTTGAGGCATCATTTGTAAGTGGATTAAGTAAATCAGGAGAGGCCTTGGAATCATATAGACGGAAATTCGACCTCAACTCTACTACCTGTTGACTGAGAGACCCCAGCCCAGTCCTTACTGAGTCTCAATGCCCACATCTACGCAACAGACACAGTTGTCATGAAAGTTTCATGAGGAAAAATATTACTACAACCTGGCATACAGTAGGCATTGAGTAAATGCTATTCTCCTTTCCTTGTCTCATAATCTCAACTTGAAATGGTCATTGCTGCTATTGTTGTTATTAGCTTATATTCATGGAGCACATACTATATGCCAGACACTGGACTAAACAATATATATATAACATATAATGAATACTTAAATTAAAAAATTATTACAGTAGAAGACACATTGTCATGAATCCCCTCCCCAGTACACTCCCCATTGCTTCAAAACACTTCTCCCATCATTCTTGCCACTTTCTGAAGCACTTCTGGAGGTCCTATTTCATGAGTGTCTTTAGTTGCATTGTTGTGGTTTCCTGAATTAATTCAAAGCATTTACCATTTATGGTCATTTTGACTTTAGGGAAGAGCCAGAAGTCACATGGTGCCAGATCTGGTAAATAAGGTGGATGAGGACACAGCGTCATGTTTTTATGTGCTGCCATTCCTTTGGATGACATTTGGCAGGTGCATACAATATATGTTTTTTGTTTTTTGGTTTTTGGGGTTTTTTTTTTCGGTACCAGGGATCAAACTCGGGTCCTTGCACTTGCGCAGCAGGTGGCAGAACCACTGGGCTAAATCCCCGGCCCACATTCACTATATTTTTTATCACACCTTATAAACACAAGTGAAGAAATGGAGACAAGCACTTAGCTGGTAAACATCTTGCCCAAGATCGCCAAACTAACAAACTAACAGAGCTAGAATTCTAAACCCAAATGAACCCAGTGGAAATAATTGTAGGCTGTTACAATAAATAAACTCCTGTTGATTAGCAATGAGAAGTATTCATAAACCTTAGCTTTCTTCCCACTTCTTTGAGAAGAATGTGCTTACCCCTGACCCAGGGATCCTCAACTCTGTCAATGACTTAGAGGTTCATAGCTAGACCATAAGCACCACATTATTCTCATCCAAGGCTGATTTCAATCATACTTACTGTACTCAGGAAACCAGACTCATATCAGTTCCTGCCTTTACATTCTCTACTCCACTCACTCATTCATTCATTTACGCGTAAGTCCATGGCATTATCATTCATTCATTTGACATTACTTTCCCTTTTGGCATCTTCTTCCCCTTCCTTTCATCTCCTCCTGCTTCTGCCTCATTCCCTGTGTTACATGTCTATCATCTGGATTGTATCCTTCCATATTTTTCTGCATGTTCAGGCAATCACATTCAGATGCACATGCATGTGTGAGCATGCATGTACATGCACACACACAAATACATTCGGGATGATTGGTCATTGTTTTATAAAACTGAAATCAGGCTGTGTATACTTTTCTGTATCTTTGTTTTTTGTTTTTTGTACTGGGGATCAAACTCAGGACCTTCTGCTTGAGAGTCAGGTAGTGGAAACACCAAGCTAAATCCCCGGCCCTACTTTTCTGTATCTTGCTTTCCTTACTAAGCCATCTATTCCTGAAGTCCTTCTGGCTCAACTGGCAGAGTTTTAGCTCAGTTTTCTTTCATGTCTGCAGTCAACTCCATCATTCACCTTATCTTTCAGGCTCATGGAAGAGCTGGAAGCTCACTGAATGCTCTTGACTGTGTCATGCCCCTGTATGTTTGCCAGCCTGCTCCCTGAGCCTGAAAAGCTCATTTCCTTGTCCAGTTGGGAGAAATTTCCTCATCTTTCAAGACTCAGCGGACATCAACTGACCTGTCAGAATTGATCTTGCTCTGTTTTTTTAGGCACCTTAAACAGATTTTTATCTCAGAATGTCTAAAATGTTATTAAAGTGATGTGTTTACATCTGTGTTCACCAACTAGACCTAAGCTCTAGAAAAAACTGGTACTCAGTAAGTATTTGTTCACACGGTGAAAGAATGAGTGAATGAACAAAGATGATGCGAGTCTGAACCAGAGGACTAGCAGTAGAGAGGAAAAGCGGGGGTGGACTTCAGAGCTACTTAGAGGGAGATCTTGTGAGACTTGAGAAATTGTTTCCTTTCCTCAAAAACATATTGTCTTGTTCATATTTCATCTCCTTTTCCTAGACTGAGTATTCCCTGGTGCATAGTTGGTGCTTGGTAAACATTTGTAAATTAACTCCACTGGACACAGGGATCTCGGGCTGGGACTTTTCTTTGACCCAGAGGGATGTACTTTTCTGTAGCCCAAACTGATCAGAGTCCTCAAAGATTTCTGTCATCTGCTTGCTGAAGTGATCTGTCAAAATTCAGGTGCAAAGAACTCCTTCTTGGAATCTTTCTGTAGTGTACATATCGGCTTGTCTCCAAAAGCGAGGTATTTCTGACCATCTCCACTTCAGTGCAGAAAAATAGATTTTCTCTTTTGCTTCCAGCTACCACCCCCAGGCCCTGTCCCATATTTCCTCACTTTTCTGTCAGCACCAGACCAGAATATGGGCTATGCAGAACAACCTTTAGTCCCAAGCAAACTAAAAGATAGACCTAACTGCTGGAAATTTACCTTGGGATATGCTTAGGAACCGTGGGTGTCTGAGAACACTCATAGCAGAAAAAAATTCCAACCTTCAATCCAACTCTTCAAGCAGGGCTTTATCAAGAGAGGATCTCCTCAATCATTCTAGCCCTACGTACATGAGGGTCCACAGAGGCTGAACACTACTCGACGGGGACAAGGACTACAGTAGGGAAGAGGGTTCCTCACCAAGATCTGTGGCCACACTGTCCTACAGCCCCTCTCATAAGTCCAGGTTAGAGGCCCAAGCAATTCATCATTCTAGGACAGTAATAACCTGGGTGAATGCAGTGACACTGACAAGCACAGAAATTTCTCCAGGCCACAGGGAGGGTCTCTGCTGTGTATCAGGAGGTACGTGAAGATCAGGCATGAGAAACTGGGCTGAATGGGAAAGTGGGAAGAAGAAGGTAGTGTTCCTCGAAGCCCTTGTTAAAAGTTTGGGCTTTATTTTGAAGGCAATTTGAGGAAAGGGAGTTTAATTCATAAAAAGTTTAGGCAGAGTTGAGGGATGGCACAACCAGGAGAATAAGAACAGGGGCAAGGGGATGTAGAGCAGGCCTGAATGTTAAGCAGATGATTTGGAATTGTGGCATGCAGATTGGAAAGAAGGCTTGAATGTGGGGAGCAAGAGTCAAATTCAAGGTGAAGGGAGCTTTACAAAGAGCCAGGGACGGAAAAACATCAGAAGTTTCAGGGGAGTGTTTGTGTGATGGGAGGGTTTGAGGGCAACAGGAGTTCAGAGCTCTATCTTGACAAGTTAAGCTGAGGTCTCAGCAGCCAGCCTAGTGCAGGCACTTGGAAGGCAATTGGGAAGAGGTGAGTCAAGCCCAAACTATGTCGCTGCTCCAGAACATGGAATTTCAGGCAGGGTGGGTGATCCCGGCCTGCAGCTTGCTACAAAGCACATACTTTGGAGCTTCGCAGCAGTGAGTTCTCACAGCCTCAAATCCACCTCCCTTATATATGACTTGAAGGAGATGCATTTAACTGTTTGGAATATAAAATGTTTATACAACCATTTATTCCATTAGTACGTTCACTACCCACTTCAGAATTAAATGTCTCTACTAATTAAATACATTTATTTTAACTGCAGAAGTATTTATTTCCAAAATAAGGACATGTTAATTACCTGCAGAGTGAAATTAACCCCAGGATGCTAATCTATACATTCATATGCCTGGGTATATGTTACCCATGGATGCCTGTTATGCTGCCAGCTGTTCCACCGCACTGGTCAATGCACTTTTACCACTTTGATCCACACACTGCTTGGTATCCCCTCACTTAGATCTGCATAGCTGGTGTGGAGTGTGGAATTTAAATATTATCGTGCCCATTCCAAATTCCAGAACACTAGGGATTCAAGATTCACAAGCATGTGCCCATATAATTCAAGGGCATTTTTACTGGGAGAGGAGGTAACTGTCTCCAATTACCCTGAGGAGTTTTTTGCTCGTGTTTTATGAGAACTGACACCTTAATTCTCTTGTCACTGACACTTCCTAGACATGGATACATATCTGTAATTCTCATGATAAGTCATTAGTATTAATTAAGCCACATCAATAGCATAATTTAGCTAGTCAGTCAGCATCTTCTGAGAGCTCACAGAAAGGGCAGCTCCAACTCAGTGCACCACAGTTACTAAGGGAAGAGAGAAGGCAGCATGAAAAAATCCTCCATAACAACAGCATAAATGCCTTCACTGCCACTGGAGAGTCATTTGCAGAAACCCAAAAGAGTGAAGTTTCCTTTTATGAGATGACATCTGTTTTGCTCATCTGCACAATGGAGCAGCAATATCTTGCAGCTGTCTAGCACCAAGGGTGAGGCGCTTTAGAGAAACTGGGCATGCAGATGAATAGAATTTTTTACCTTCATGGGCTTGACTTTTGGTCTACCAAGCTTGGTCAGTCAAAAGTGAAAACGTAGGAAGGCTCTCTGAATTAACAAGACTTATTCCTTCCTTCTTTGCTCCCTGTCTATTTCCTTTCCTCTCTGACTCCCTCACTCATTCCTTCTTCTCTTCCTTCCTTTCTTCCAAAATACTCATTTAGCATTTACTTTGTGACTGATACTGGGCTCAATAGTGGAGAGAAAGTAGTGAACAAATAAAAATCCCTGCTCCCAAGAACTGAGATCCTAGTGAGGAGAAGGTGTCATAAATGAATAAACAAATAGTATGTCACGTGGTGATAAGTGCTATAAAAGAAAATAAAGAATGGCAAAGGGACAGAGATAAGAGGGTTTACTCTTTTAATCCTACTTAGTCATTTTTGCAACACAGAGACATACTAGCCCAATGAAAGGATCACTTAACAGAGACATGCACAAGTCCAGTCAAGAGCTTCTATAGCCTATGGGCAGGGTAAGTATTCATTGACACCTAAAGATCTTTTAAATCATCATTCTTATTCTTCCCTGGGATGATCAAAACATTGAGCATTTCAGGGATTTTATGAATTGGGCGTATGTAATTTCATCGAAGTGTGGAGCTTTTCCAGGTCTTGTTGGGTTCCATTAGACTGAACATTTCCAAGGAGGCGGGAGAAATCAGCAAGAAAGAGAATACTTCATTCTTAGATATCCAGACTCAGGAGGCACATACACAGCATTAGTAATGGTTGGAATAAATTATAACACTTTTAAAGTGCTAGGTAGGTGCGTTAGGACTACTGATTTTAAACACCCAAATGGCTTTCCTAGCCAAGTACCATGTGCCAGTCAATCCCTCCAGAATGACAAAGACCGTTATCACCATTATAAGTGTGAAGGCCCTGTGTTCAATCCCTGGTACTGAAAAAAATTAAAAAATAAAAAACCTTAATCTATGCACATGACTATTACATACCAATTTATGCATTTGTTTTTGTCTATCTCCTCTAAAATGCAGCCCCTTAGGGTACCAGGCTGTCTAGAGAGAACTGATCTCTTATTATAACATTTGGGAGTTCTTCATACTGTATATCCTAGATGTAAATCCTTTGCTAGGTATGTGATTTGCAAACATGTTCTCTGTTAACATTCCCACGGAGGTAGGAGAAGTTTTTGGTTTTGTTGTTTTCTTTTGTTTTGCTTTTGGTGTTGTTTGTCTTCCAGTGCTGAGGATCAAACTCAGGACCTTACACTTGCCAGGCAGGCGAGGAACCACTGAGCTACATCCCTGACAGGAGAAGTCCTTTGAAGGACCTGGAAGTTTTAATTTTGATGAAGTCTAGTTTATCATTTAATTCTTTTCTGTTATTATATCTGAGAAATCTTTATATAACCCAAGATGACAGTTTTCTTCTAAGTTTTCGTGGGACATGTTTCTTAGATATTTAAAAGTTTATGGTTTTATATTTAAGTGCATGATCTATTTTGTTAATTTCTGATTGTGAGTTGGTGGTAGTCTAGGTTAATTCTTTGCATTTGAATATCTAGTTGTTCTAGTACCATTTATTGAAAAGATGATGTTTCAACCCATGTAGCTTATTCCTACTAGTACACTATACTATAGGAAACAATCTAAATGCTCATCAATGGAAACCAGTTAAATAATTCTGTCACATCCATCCAGTGGCAATCCATGGCATCATTAAAAACAAAGTAACAGCTCTATAATACTGATTTTGAGTAATCTATGTACTCTATTAAGTAAACACATAAAAATTTAAATTCAAATAACATTCATTTGCATTCCCCTTTCTGTGAACTCTTTGTTCACATCTTTTCATTCAATAACTGTTCATTGAATTCTTCTTGTATGCCAGTCACTGTTCTAGGCACTGAGGATCTAGTGGGAAAAAACAGACAATAAACTAGTGGTAACTTGTGGGAAGAAGCAGACAATAAATAATTGGTGAGATGGTTAATTGAATGTGTCATCTTGGCTGGGATAAAAGATGTCCAGATAGGTGGTAAAATATTATTTCTAGAAGTATCTTGGAAGGGGTATCTGGAAGAGAGTAGCAATTTTGAATCAGTAGACTGAGTAAGGAAGATCTACATTCACCAGTGTGGGTGCATAGCATCCAATCTGTTGAGTACTTAAATAGAACAAAAGGGCAGAAGAAGGCTAAATTCTTTCCCTTTCCTCTTGGAGCTGAGACATTTGTTTTCTCCTTCCTTGAGACATTCCCAATACTGGTGCTCAGGCCTTCAGGCTCAGCGTAGGATTTGCACCAAATCCTTTCTGTTTTATCTGGCAGGTGCCAGCTGGTGTTTAGCCTACTTGTCTCTCTGTTTGTTTGTTTTGACTATCTTTGTACTTTTGGTTTCACTTTTTGGCAGAGATATGTGTTTTTCAGATTACTTTTTGCTTGTGTGTACTTTTTTCTAAAACACTATGAAATATTAAAGCTATACTTTATTTAAATTTATTTTATGCATCAAAAGTTGCATTGAATCTCTGTGTTAATATAGTGTAATTTAACATCTGTATAAGGTTGAGTCATCCTATACAATGTGTCTTTCCATATATTCATTCTTCTTTCATGTCCTTGAATAATTTCTCATATATAAATGTTAACTTCATTCTTGTTTTCTTAATCTGCTTGTTAGGGACATTTTAAATGTGATCTTTTTTCCCCTGTATTTTTTAGCAGTAATCAGCAAACTACAGCCTGCAGGCTAAATACAACCCACTGGCTGCTTTCATAAAAATGTTTTCTAATAGAGTTTAAGTGGTCATACCCTTTCCATTGCATATGGTCTATGGGCATGTTCAGGCTGCAGCAGCAGAAGTGAGTAGTCATAGAAGAGACTATGTAGCCCACAAAACTGAAAGTATTCACTAGATGACAATTTACAGAAAAAATTTGCCAACTTCTGCTCCTTATTTTTGAGATAGTTGTTTAAAAAAAAAAAAGAGCTTTTGATATTTGTATGTTAATTTTATACCCAACTACCTTACTCAGTGTTTTTACCATTTAATAGCTTGTGGTATTTTCTTGGGTATTCCAAGCATAACATCTGCAAATATTAATGAAGCTATTTGCTAATATTTCTTTCTAATTGATACATAAAACTGTTCATATTTTGGGGTACCATGTAATGTTTTAATGTGTGTACATTGTGTAATGTTTAAGTCAATTTAAACATACCTCCTCAAATATTTATCATTCACTTCTAGCTTTTTTGAAATATAATACACATTACAGTTATCTATAGTCATCCTTCTGAGTAATAGAACATCAGAATTTATTTCTCCTATCTAACTATGTTTTAGTACACATTAATACATTTTCTGTTTCTCCCTCCTCTGTGCTCTCCCCAGCCTCTGGTAAATTCTATTCTACTCTCAACTTTTACGAGTTCCACTTTTCTGGATTCCACATATGACTGATATAAAGCAGTATTTTTCTTTCTGTGCCTGGTTATTTCACTGACCATAATTATCTCGAGTTCATCCATGTTGTTGCAAATGACAAAAATTTATCCTTTTATGGTTGAATAGTATTCTACTGTGTATATACTTCCTTTAGCCTTTTATTAGCGGGTGGAAACAGGTTGTTTTCATTTCTAGGCTATTGTGAATAGTGCCACAATGAACATGAGAGTCCAGATGTCTCTTTGATATATTGGTTTGAATTTTTGGATATTTATCCATAAGTGGGGTTTATTGATTATATGGCAGTTGTTTCTCATTTTTGAGGAACCATCATATTGTTTTCTATAATAACTGTACTAATTTATTTTCCCATCAGCAATGTGAAAGGGTTCTCTTTCCTTTACATCCTTGCCAGCACTTGTTATCTTTATCTTTTTTTATTAAGTTTATTGGTACATTTTAGGTATAAAATAAATACAGTTACATTCATCATTGGGAACTTGTACCTTTACATGATGTATCTTGGTTCCTATTTTTTCCCATTCCCTGCCCTCCCTTCAACCCCTCCACCCCTCTCTATTTACAGAGACTTTGTTAAAAGGGAAAGGAAAAAATACAAGAAAAATAAAATATTGAAACAAAGTCTTTGTTCTTTTATAATAACCATTTTAACTGGGGTGAGGTGATATCTTATTGTACCTCTCATTCACATTTCCTTGATGATTAGTGATGTTGATTCCTTGATGATTGGTGATTTTTTATATGCCTGTTGGCCATGTGTGTCTCTTCTTTTGATAAATTATGATTTAGGTCTATTGCTCATTTGAAATCATATTATTTGGGGTTTTGTTTCTTTGCTATTGAGTTTCTCAAGTTCTCATATATCTGGTTATTGCTCCTTATCAGTTATATAGTTCAGAAATATTTTCATTGTGTAGATTGTCTCTGCACTCTGTTGATTTGTTTCCTTTGTTATGCACAAGCTTTATAGTTTGATGCAATCTCATTTGTCTATTTTGTTTTTGTTTTTTTGGTTTGGAGTTTTATGCAAAAAATCCTTCCCTATTTCATGCCATAAAGCATCTCCCCTATGTTTTCTTTTAGTAGTTTCATAGTTCTGAGTCTTAATTTTAAGTCTTTAATCCATGTTAGTTGATTTTGTTACTAGTGAGAAATGAGGGTCTACTTTTTTCTTCTGCAGGTGGATATACAGTTTTCCCTATATTGCATATGGAAGATCCTGCCTTTTTTCCCTGCATGTGTTCTTACCATTTTTGTTGAAGCTAAGTTTGTTATTAGTGCATATACTTACTTCTAGTCCCTTTATTATCATGTTTCCCTGAAAATAATACCTAGCTGGAAAATGACCAGCCTTAAAAACTAGAGATTTAAAATGCCAGCCCCAAGCCCAGAGGAAGGGGCTTCCAGGCTGCTGTTCCACCACTCCAAGCTCAGAGAAGGTGAGCCGCGGGGGCCACAACAGCCCCCCTCCCCCAATGGAAGTGAGAAGACACATAAACAAGTCTCAAAACCACACTTCCAGATAAGCTACAGCAACCCAAAAGGGAAATGAGATGGAACATTCTGATACTCAACAACCTGGACTCCCTGAACAGCAACAGAAGAGGATCTGGAAAAAATGAAACCAGAAATAATTTCTCAGATAATGGCAGAGATTGTGCTAGTAGTGCAAGACATTATTAATAAATCTACAAAGGATCTGAGAAACATGATGGGATCCCAACATAGGAAAAAATGGAATCCTTTAAACGGACAGAAACAGATTTCCAGGAGATCAAAAACTCCATTGAAAGTCTACAGAGCAGAATGAGCCAATGTGAGGACAGAATTTCAGATATAGAAAATAAGATTGCAAATAGTGAACAGGAAAAGAAAAATTGCTTCAAAATTGTAAGGGACCAGGAGAAATCAATCCAGCGGCTGCTAGACGATGCAAAGAAGAATAACATAAGACTGACTGCAGTCAATAAAGAAACAGAAAAGAGGCCAGATGACATTGAAAAAACTGTTTACAGAAGTAATGGCAGAAAACTTCCCAAGTAGGGGAAAAGACCTTGACATACAGATAAGTGAGGCATATAGGACTCCAAATAGCCTTGATCAAAAAAAATCTACACATAGGCGTATAATTGTAAGACTCCAGAAACCCAACACAAGAGCAAAGTTCTACAACCAGTTAGAGAAAAGAAACAAATCACATACAAAGGAAAGCCCATGAGAATCACAGCAGACTTCTCAATACAAACCCTCAAGGCAAGAAGAGCTTGGAGTGATGTATCTCAAGCCCTAAAAGAAAACAGCCTCCAACCCAGATTGATGTCCCCTGCAAAACTATCTTTCAAAATTGATGGCGAAATAAGATACTTTCATGACAAAGAGCACATTAGGAACTTCATGAATACCAAATCAGCACTCCAAAAAATTTTAGACAATATCTTAGGAACAGACAATGAGGATCACAACCCCAGGAAGCACAGCAGAATGAACCCATCTGGCATGACAAGAAATTAAATGTAAAGGAGAAGAATCCAACCAAAAGAAAAAGTCATGAAAATGATAAGTCGATACATATTAGTTATAATCATCAATGTTAATGGTCTCAATTCACCAATCAAAAGAAATACCTAAGACTGGAAGAGTGGGTCAAGAAGCAAAATCCAACAATATGGTGCATACAAGAAACACACTTAATTCAAAATGAAACTCATAGATTGAAAGTTAAAGGGTGGAAAACAATACTCCATGCCATGGGAACCTGAAAAAAAGCAGGAGTAGCTATCCTCTTTGCAGATCAAGTAGATTTCAAACCAACACTGATTAAGAGAGTCAAAAAAGGAAAAAAGGACACTACATCAATGTAAAGGGAACAATCCAAGAGAAAGAGATGACAATCATAAATATCTATGCACCAAACACTAGTGCGCCTAACTATATAAAACAAATACTAACGGACATGAAAAGTCATATACGCAAAAATACAATTGTAGTGGGGGACCTCAATACCACACTGTCACAAAGAGATAGATCAACTAGACAAAAAATAAGTAATGAAATACTAGAACTCAATCGAACTCCTGAACAAATGAATTTAACAGATATTTACAGAGTGTTCCACCCACACTAAATCAGAATACATATTCTTTTCAGCTGCACAAGGGTCATTCTCCAAAATAGACCACATACTCACTTGTAGAACATGTATAAGTAAATGCAAAGGAATAGAAGATATCTCCTGTATATTAACAGACCATAGTGCGATGAAATTGGAGATCCATAGCAAAAGAAACTCAAAAAATTTCATAAACACGTGGAAATTGAACAACACACTTCTGAATAACAAATGGGTCACAGAGGAAATTAAAGAAGAAATCAGACAGTTCCTTCAATTAAATGACAATGACAATAAAACATATCAGAATGATGGGACACAATGAAAGCAGCCTTATGAGGGAAATTCATAGCAGTAAATACATATATTAGGAAAACAGAATGAGCCCAATTAAACAACCTGATGCTGAACCTCAAGCTTTTAGAAAAAGAAGAGCAGGACAACCCCAAAGCTCATACAAGGGAGGAAATTATAAAGATCAGGGAAGAAATCAATTCAATGGAGACGAAGAGAATGATACAAAAAAATCAATGAAGCCAAGAGTTGGTTCTTTGAAATAATAAACAAAATTGACAAATCCTTAGCCAACCTTGTCAGAAAAAGGAAGGAAAAGACCCAAATCCATGCAATTAGGAATGAAAAGGGTGAAATGACAACAGACCCAGCAGAAATCCAGAGGATCATCAATACCTACTTCCAGAACCTATACGCCAATAAGATGGACAACACAGAAGAAATGGACAGATTCCTAGATACATATGAATTACCAAAGTTGAACGAAGAAAACCTAAAAATTCTAAACAACCCAATATCAATCAATGAAACTGAAAACGTAATTTAAAACTTATCAACCAAGAAAAGCCCAGGTCCTGATGGCTTCACTGCTGAATTCTACAAGACATTTAGAGAGGAACTGCTGCCACTACTGTTTAAACTCTTCAATGAAATTGAAAGGGAAGCAATACTCCCAAATTCATTCCGGGAAGCAAGCATCATCTTGATCCCCAAAGCAGAGAAAGACCCAACTGAAAAAGAGAACTATTGACCAATCTCTCTAATCAACATAGATGCAAAAATCCTTAATAAGATACTGGCAAACAGAATGCAGAAGATCATCAAGAAAATCATACACTCTGACCCAGTGGGATTCATCCCAGGGATGGAGGGATGGTTCAACATATGCAAATCAATCAATGTAATACACTATATCAATACAGCCAAGGACAAAAATCATGTGATCATCTCCATAGATGCAGAAAAAACATTTGACAAAATCCAACATGCATTTATGATAAACACCCTACAAAAACTGGAATAGATGGTCTCTACCTTAATCTGATAAAAGCCATCTATGAAAAACCAACAGCCAGTATCATACTAAATGGTCAAACACTGAAATCCTTCACACTAAAATCAGGAACAAGACAAGGATGTCCACTATCACCACTCTTGTTCAATATAGTTTCGGAAACATTAGCCATGGCAATTAGACAAAAGTAATAAAAGGAATAAAGATAGGTAATGAAGAAGTCAAATTGTCATTATTTGCAGATGACATGATACTCTATGTAGAAGACATAAGAATGCCATCAGAAGTCTTCTAGACTTAATAACCAAATTCAGTAGAGTAGCTGGATACAAGGTCAACACACAAAAATCAATGGCTTTCCTCTACAGGAACAACAGACTCACTGAGACAGAAACAGGGAAACAATTCCTTTCACAATAGCATCCAAAAAACTGAAATACCTAGGAATCAACCTAACAAAAGAAATCAAAGAACTCTTCTCTGAAAACTATAGCACTCTGAAAAGAGAGATTGAAGATGATATCAGAAAATGGAAAGACATCCCCTGCTCCTGCGTGGGAAGGATCAATATAGTGAAAATGGCCATACTTCCAAAACTGCTATATAGATTCATTGCAATCCCAATTGAAATCCCACCAGCATATTTCACAGACCCTGAGAAAACAATCCAAAAATTCATTTGGAACAAGAAGAGACCCAGAATAGCAAACACAATTCTAGGTAACAGAGACATGGCAGGGGGTATCACAATCCCCAACCTGCAACTATACTACAAAGCTACTGTGATAAAACAGCATGGTACTGGCAAAGAAACAGACCTAAGGACCAGTGGAACAGATTAGAAGATCCAGAAACAACTCCAGACACACTCAGACACCTCATCTTTGACAAAGGAGCCAAACACCCTCACTGGAGGAAAGATAGCCTCTGTAATAAATGGTGCTGGAAACATTGGGCTTCAACTTGCCAAAGATTAAAACTAGACCCATATCTCTTGCCATGCACTAAACTAAAATCGAAATGGATGAAATATTAAAATAGATATGCTGAACCGGCTCGAACAGAGTTTGCATAAAACTCTTGAAGACATTGGTGTAGGAAAAGATTTTATAAGCAAAATCTCAGTTGCCCGTGAACTAGCAGAAACAATCAACAAGTGGGATCTCTTCTTATTGAAAAGCTTCTGCACAGCAAGAGAAACCACCAGCAGTGTGAAGAGACAACCCACAATGTGGGAAAAAATCTTCACCTGCTCTTCCTCAGACAAAGGTTTACTATCTAGAATCTATAAAGAACTTAAAAAGATCAGACCTCCCAAATTGAAAGACCCAATCCAAAAATGGGCATCTGAAATGAACAGATATTTCTCAGACAAAGAAGTAGAAATACCAAATAAACATATGAAAAAATGTTCAACATCACTGGTCATTCGAGAGATGCAAATGAAAACAATGCTGAGGTTCCCCCTCACTCCAGAAAGAATGGCTGCTATCATGAGATCAACCAATAACAAATGCTGGGAGGGTTGTTGGGAGAAAGGAACCCTTCTCCACTGCTTGTGGGAGTGTAGACTGGCATGACCACTATGGAAATCAGTATGTAGATACCTCAAACAACTAGGAGTAGAGGCCCCATTTGACCCAGCAATTCCTCTGCTGGGTATCTTCCCCAAAGAATTAAAAGAATCATACCACAGTGATATATGTGCACCCATGTTCATAGCAGCACAATCTGCTATAGCTAAAACTTGGAAGCAGCCCAAATGTCCATCAACTGGTGACTGGCTAAAGAAAATGTGTTTTTTTTAAATAAAATGGAGTACTACTCAGCCATAAAGGATGAGAAATTAGACGCATTTGTAGCTAAATGGATGCACATTGAGGTGATACTCTTAAGTGAAATAAATAGGACACATATGTGTAAATACCAACTAGTTTCTCTAGTATGAGAAACTGAAAGTGTAAGTAAGGACTAAAAGGTATAATAGGTAATGTGAAATAGGAAGAAAAGGGGCAAAGTGGAGGGGGAAGTGGGAGGGGTAGGGGAAAGGAAAGAAGGGAATGGAATTAATATGAGAAATGGAAAAATGGAAACAAAGTCTTTGTAAATAGGGAGGGATGGAAGGGTTGAAGGGAGGACAGGGAAAGGGGGAAAAATAAGAGCCAAGGAGATTATGTAAAGGTGCAAATTTCCAATGATGAATGTCATTATATTGTATATGTAAAATATACCAATGATTAAAATGAATAATTGATAATGCAAAATAGGAAGAAAAAGTCCAAAGGGGTAGGGGAAGTGGGAGAGGTTGGGGAAAGGAAAGAAGGGAAAGGAAAAATGATGAGAAATGGAAAAAATGGAAATAAAGTCTTTGTAAATACAGAAGAGTGGAGGGGTGAAGAGAGGGCTGGGAATGGGAAAAAAATAAGAACCAAGATGCATCATATAAAGGTACAATTCCCAATGAGAAATGCAAATGTATTGTATACCTAAAATGCACCAATAAAGAATTTAAGGAAAAAAATAAAAATATATATAATGCCAGCTCCAATCCGCCTATCCTTGCCTGACCTGCCTTCACTGCTCTCTTGCTCAGTAGCTACTCTGTAAGACAGGTAAGGCAAGACAGGTGGATTGGGGCTGACATTTTTGACTTTCAGTTTTCAAGGCTGATTATTTTCTTGCTAGGCTGTATTTTGGGGCAAAGAGGGTATGTCCTTAGTTGTCTATGTGTCTGTTTTTATGCTGATACTCTACTGTTTTGGCTACTATAGTTTTTTGTGGTGTTTTGAAGTCAGGATAATGCTTCTTGCTTTGTTTTTTTTGCTCAAGATATCCTTGGCTATTCATATTTTTGTTTCCATATAAATTTTATGATTCTTTTTCTACATTTGTGAAAAATGTAATTGGTGTTTTCATAGGGATTGCACTAAATCTGTAAATTGATTTGGGTGGTATGGACATTTTAGTAATATTGAGTCTTCCGATTCATGAACATGAGATGCATTGCCATTTCTGTGTCCTCTTCAACTTCTTTCATCAAAGTGGTATAGCTTTCACTGTAAAGATAGTTTACCCCTTTGGTTAAATTTATTGTTTGACATTTTTGTAACTATTGTACATTAGATTTCTTTTCCAGATTATTCCCTTTTGGTGTATAGCAATACTATTGATTTTTTATGTTGATTTTGTGTGCCACAACTTTGTTGAATTATTAGTTCTAATGTGTTTGGCAGAGTCTTTGGGGTTTTATATACATATGAGATCATGTCTTTTGCACACAGCATCAGTTTGAATTTCTCCTTTCCAATTTGGGTGTCCTTTATTTCTTCCTCCTGCCTGAATTCTATGAAAAGGATTTCCAGTGTTGTATTGCATAAAAATGGTGAAAGTGGACATTTTTGTCTGCTTGTTGATATTTCATTTGGTATTTTTTCTGTATTTATAAAACCCCTTTAATTTTCTTTTGTATTTATCAATCTGTGTGCTCTCTAGAAAAGAAAGCCAGTTAAGTATCCTAGAACTGGAAGCTTTAATATGAAATGAGAGCTTATATAAATTTGGGGAATTTGATGGAAGAGGTCAGCAAAGTCACTGTAGAAGACCAGAGAAGTTGCACTCAGAAGGTCCTTGCACGAGTCATTGAAGAGCCAAGCCTGCACATGAAAGTATGGGGTCCCAAAGTACTTCCTGTGAAGCTGCTGGAATTCCCAAGAATGTTTACGAAAGCTTCCATTCTAAAATAACAAAGTAGTGGTTCTCAAGCCATCATCATGAAGCCATAATGAGTCTATCATCTGTCCGTGTCTGATTGTGCTATCTCAAGAGGCAAATAGTCTCCTTTCTTCTGTCTTCTAAATCTCATATTTCCCTTCCCGTGGCCAAATATAACCCAGAGCACTTACACGATAGGTGATTCTGAGAAATCTAGTCCCTGGTTTCTCCAAAAGTGTGAGGGTGATATCATGTTGGCAACCAATAATTTAGCACTCTTTTTAAAGTTTTAGTATCAATAATGTTTTGTGGTCTAAATATATAATCAATTCTTGCAACTTTTCCATGAGTCCTTGAAAAAAAAGATGTTCTCTGACTTCAGAGTATAGAGTCCATTTACTTTATTTATTTGCTATTAATAAAGTAGATTTTAACATTAAAGTTAATAATGTAGCCTATAAATTTTGTTAGTTACATACTGTACAATTCTTTTTGACTGTGCCATGGAATGATGAAGCTAAATTAA